>NW_027331710.1:0-4696 GCF_022965805.1 Primulina eburnea
GACAAGCTATAAAATGTGCCATCTTAGAGAATCTATCCACAACAACAAAAATAGAATCCCTCCCCTTCTTAGTCCTAGGCAACCCCAAAATAAAGTCCATAGAAATGTCAATCCAAGTTCTTTAAGAATAGCACGCAAAGTGTTCCCAAAGTTCTATTGACAACTTCAGTTTGTCCATCCGTTTGAGGATGACAAGTAGTAGAAAACAACAATTTTGTGCCAAGTTTAGCCCATAAAGTCTTCCAAAAGTAACTCTAGGATTTAACATCGCGACCAGAAACAATAGTCCTAGGCATGCCATGCAACCTAACGAATTCTCTAAAGAACAAATCCGCAATGTTTGAAGCATCATCGGTTTTATGACAAGCTATAAAATGTGCCATCTTAGAGAATCTATCCACAACAACAAAAATAGAAGGCAACCCCAAAACGAAGTCCATAGAAATGTAAATCCAAGTTCTATTTAAGAATAGCACGCAAAAGTGTTCCCAAAGTTCTATTGACAACTTCAGTTTGTCCATCCGTTTGAGGATGACAAGTAGTAGAAAACAACAATTTTGTGCCAAGTTTAGCCCATAAAGTCTTCCAAAAGTAACTCAATAATTTAACATCGCGACCAGAAACAATAGTCCTAGGCATGCCATGCAACCTAACGACTTCTCTAAAGAACAAATCCGCAATGTTTGAAGCATCATCGGTTTTATGACAAGCTATAAAATGTGCCATCTTAGAGAATCTATCCACAACAACAAAAATAGAATCCCTCCCCTTCTTAGTCCTAGGCAACCCCAAAATAAAGTCCATAAATGTCAATCCAAGTTCTATTTAAGAATAGCACGCAAAAGTGTTCCCAAAGTTCTATTGACAACTTCAGTTTGTCCATCCGTTTGAGGATGACAAGTAGTAGAAAATAACAATTTTGTGCCAAGTTTAGCCCATAAAGTCTTCCAAAATAACTCAAGAATTTAACATCGCGACCAGAAACAATAGTCTAGGCATGCCATGCAACCTAACGACTTCTCTAAAGAACAAATCCGCAATGTTTGAAGCATCATCGGTTTTATGACAAGCTATAAAATGTGCCATCTTAGAGAATCTATCCACAACAACAAAAATAGAAACCCTCCCCTTCTTAGTCCTAGGCAACCCCAAAATAAAGTCCATAGAAATGTCAATCCAAGTTCTATTTAAGAATAGCACGCAAAAGTGTTCCCAAAGTTCTATTGACAACTTCAGTTTTTCCATCCGTTTGAGGATGACAAGTAGTAGAAAACAACAATTTTGGCCAAGTTTAGCCCATAAAGTCTTCCAAAAGTAACTCAAGAATTTAACATCGCGACCTGAAACAATAGTCTAGGCATGCCATGCAACCTAACGACTTCGCTAAAGAACAAATCCGCAATGTTTGAAGCATCATCGGTTTTATGACAAGCTATAAAATGTGCCATCTTAGAGAATCTATCCACAACAACAAAAATAGAATCCCTCCCCTTCTTAGTCCTAGGCAACCCCAAAATAAAGTCCATAGAAATGTCAATCCAAGTTCTATTTAAGAATAGCACGCAAAAGTGTTCCCAAAGTTCTATTGACAACTTCAGTTTGTCCATCCGTTTGAGGATGACAAGTAGTAGAAAACAACAATTTTGTGCCAAGTTTAGCCCATAAAGTCTTCCAAAAGTAACTCAGAATTTAACATCGCGACCAGAAACAATAGTCCTAGGCATGCCATGCAACCTAACGACTTCTCTAAAGAAAAATCCGCATGTTTGAAGCATCATCGGTTTTATGACAAGCTATAAAATGTGCCATCTTAGAGAATCTATCCACAACAACAAAAATAGAATCCCTCCCCTTCTTAGTCCTAGGCAACCCCAAAATAAAGTCCATAGAAATGTCAATCCAAGTTCTATTTAAGAATAGCACGCAAAAGTGTTCCCAAAGTTCTATTGACAACTTCAGTTTGTCCATCCGTTTGAGGATGACAAATTAGTAAAACGACAATTTTGTGCCAAGTTTAGCCCCTAAAGTCTTCCAAAAGTAACTCAAGAATTTAACATCGCGACCAGAAACAATAGTCCTAGGCATTCCATGCAACCTAACGACTTCTCTAAAGAACAAATCCGCAATGTTTGAAGCATCATCGGTTTTATGACAAGCTATAAAATGTGCCATCTTAGAGAATCTATCCACAACAACAAAAATAGAATCCCTCCCCTTCTTAGTCCTAGGCAACCCCAAAATAAAGTCCATAGAAATGTCAATCCAAGTTCTATTTAAGAATAGCACGCAAAAGTGTTCCCAAAGTTCTATTGACAACTTCAGTTTGTCCATCCGTTTGAGGATGACAAGTAGTAGAAAACAACAATTTTGTGCCAAGTTTAGCCCATAAAGTCTTCCAAAAGTAACTCAAGAATTTAACATCGCGACCAGAAACAATAGTCCTAGTCATGCCATGCAACCTAACGACTTCTCTAAGAACAAATCCGCAATGTTTGAAGCATCATCGGTTTTATGACAAGCTATAAAATGTGCCATCTTAGAGAATCTATCCACAACAACAAAAATAGAATCCCTCCCTTTTAGTCCTAGGCAACCCCAAAATAAAGTCCATAGAAATGTCAATCCAAGTTCTTTTAAGAATAGCACGCAAAAGTGTTCCCAAAGTTCTATTGACAACTTCAGTTTGTCCATCCGTTTGAGGATGACAAGTAGTAGAAAACAACAATTTTGTGCCAAGTTTAGCCCATAAAGTCTTCCAAAAGTAACTCAAGAATTTAACATCGCGACCAGAAACAATAGTCCTAGGCATGCCATGCAACCTAACGACTTCTCTAAAGAACAAATCCGCAATGTTTGAAGCATCATCGGTTTTATGACAAGCTATAAAATGTGCCATCTTAGAGAATCTATCCACAACAACAAAAATAGAATCCCTCCCCTTCTTAGTCCTAGGCAACCCCAAAATAAAGTCCATAGAAATGTCAATCCAAGTTCTATTTAAGAATAGCACGCAAAAGTGTTCCCAAAGTTCTATTGACAACTTCAGTTTGTCCATCCGTTTGAGGATGACAAGTAGTAGAAAACAACAATTTTGTGCCAAGTTTAGCCCATTGAATTTAACATCGCGACCAGAAACAATAGTCCTAGGCATGCCATGCAACCTAACGACTTCTCTAAAGAACAAATCCGCAATGTTTGAAGCATCATCGGTTTTATGACAAGCTATAAAATGTGCCATCTTAGAGAATCTATCCACAACAACAAAAAGAAATCCCTCCCCTTCTTAGTCCTAGGCAACCCCAAAAAAAGTCCATAGAAATGTCAATCCAAGTTCTATTTAAGAATAGCACGCAAAAGTGTTCCCAAAGTTCTATTGACAACTTCAGTTTGTCCATCCGTTTGAGGATGACAAGTAGTAGAAAACAACAATTTTGTGCCAAGTTTAGCCCATAAAGTCTTCCAAAAGTAACAAGAATTTAACATCGCGACCAGAAACAATAGTCCTAGGCATGCCATGCAACCTAACGACTTCTCTAAAGAACAAATCCGCAATGTTTGAAGCATCATCGGTTTTATGACAAGCTATAAAATGTGCCATCTTAGAGAATCTATCCACAACAACAAAAAGAATCCCTCCCCTTCTTAGTCCTAGGCAACCCCAAAATAAAGTCCATAAAATGTCAATCCAAGTTCTTTTTAATAGCACGCAAAAGTGTTCCCAAAGTTCTATTGACAACTTCACTTTGTCCATCCGTTTGAGGATGACAAGTAGTAGAAAACAACAATTTTGTGCCAAGTTTAGCCCATAAAGTCTTCCAAAAGTAACTCAAGAATTTAACATCGCGACCAGAAACAATAGTCCTAGGCATGCCATGCAACCTAACGACTTCTCTAAAGAACAAATCCGCAATGTTTGAAGCATCATCGGTTTTATGACAAGTTAAAAATGTGCCATCTTAGAGAATCTATCCACAACAACAAAAATAGAATCCCTCCCTTCTTAGTCCTAGGCAACCCCAAAATAAAGTCATAGAAATGTCAATCCAAGTTCTTAAGAATAGCACGCAAAAGTGTTCCCAAAGTTCTATTGACAACTTCAGTTTGTCCATCCGTTTGAGGATGACAAGTAGTAGAAAACAACAATTTTGTGCCAAGTTTAGCCCATAAAGTCTTCCAAAAGTAACTCAAGAATTTAACATCGCGACCAGAAACAATAGTCCTAGGCATGCCATGCAACCTAACGACTTCTCTAAAGAACAAATCCGCAATGTTTGAAGCATCATCGGTTTTATGACAAGCTATAAAATGTGCCATCTTAGAGAATCTATCCACAACAACAAAAATAGAATCCCTCCCTTCTTAGTCCTAGGCAACCCAAAATAAAGTCCATAGAAATGTCAATCCAAGTTCTTTAAGAATAGCACGCAAAAGTGTTCCCAAAGTTCTATTGACAACTTCAGTTTGTCCATCCGTTTGAGGATGACAAGTAGTAGAAAACAACAATTTTGTGCCAAGTTTAGCCCATAAAGTCTTCCAAAAGTAACTCAAGAATTTAACATCGCGACCAGAAACAATAGTCCTAGGCATGCCATGCAACCTAACGACTTCTCTAAAGAACAAATCCGCAATGTTTGAAGCATCATCGGTTTTATGACAAGCTATAAAATGTGCCATCTTAGAGAATCTATCCACAACA
>NW_027331711.1:0-3222 GCF_022965805.1 Primulina eburnea
ATCGCGATCAGAAAAATAGTCCTAGTCATGCCATGCAACCTAACGACTTCTCTAAAGAACAAATCCGCAATGTTTGAAGCATCATCGGTTTTATGACAAGCTATAAAATGTGCCATCTTAGAGAATCTATCCACAACAACGAAAATAGAATCCCTCCCTTCTTAGTCCTAGGCAACCCAAAATAAAGTCCATAGAAATGTCAATCCAAGTTCTTTTTAAGAATAGCACGCAAAAGTGTTCCCAAAGTTCTATTGACAACTTCAGTTTGTCCATCCGTTTGAGGATGACAAGTAGTAGAAAACAACAATTTTGTGCCAAGTTTAGCCCATAAAGTCTTCCAAAAGTAACTCAAGAATTTAACATCGCGATCAGAAGCAATAGTCCTAGTCAGCCATGCAACCTAACGACTTCTCTAAAGAACAAATCCGCAATGTTTGAAGCATCATCGGTTTTATGACAAGCTATAAAATGTGCCATCTTAGAGAATCTATCCACAACAACAAAAAGAATCCCTCCCTTCTTAGTCCTAGGCAACCCAAAATAAAGTCCATAGAAATGTCAATCCAAGTTCTTTTTAAGAATAGCACGCAAAAGTGTTCCCAAAGTTCTATTGACAACTTCAGTTTGTCCATCCGTTTGAGGATGACAAGTAGTAGAAAACAACAATTTTGTGCCAAGTTTAGCCCATAAAGTCTTCCAAAAGTAACTCAAGAATTTAACATCGCGATCAAAGCAATAGTCCTAGTCATGCCATGCAACCTAACGACTTCTCTAAAGAACAAATCCGCAATGTTTGAAGCATCATCGGTTTTATGACAAGCTATAAAATGTGCCATCTTAGAGAATCTATCCACAAACAACGAAAATAGAATCCCTCCCTTCTTAGTCCTAGGCAACCCAAAATAAAGTCCATAGAAATGTCAATCCAAGTTCTTTTTAAGAATAGCACGCAAAAGTGTTCCCAAAGTTCTATTGACAACTTCAGTTTGTCCATCCGTTTGAGGATGACAAGTAGTAGAAAACAACAATTTTGTGCCAAGTTTAGCCCATAAAGTCTTCCAAAAGTAACTCAAGAATTTAACATCGCGATCAAAAACAATAGTCCTAGTCATGCCATGCAACCTAACGACTTCTCTAAAGAACAAATCCGCAATGTTTGAAGCATCATCGGTTTTATGACAAGCTATAAAATGTGCCATCTTAGAGAATCTATCCACAACAACGAAAATAGAATCCCTCCCTTTCTTAGTCCTAGGCAACCCAAAATAAAGTCCATAGAAATGTCAATCCAAGTTCTTTTTAAGAATAGCACGCAAAAGTGTTCCCAAAGTTCTATTGACAACTTCAGTTTGTCCATCCGTTTGAGGATGACAAGTAGTAGAAAACAACAATTTTGTGCCAAGTTTAGCCCATAAAGTCTTCAAAAGTAATTCAAGAATTTAACATCGCGATCAAAAGCAATAGTCCTAGTCATGCCATGCAACCTAACGACTTCTCTAAAGAACAAATCCGCAATGTTTGAAGCATCATCGGTTTTATGACAAGCTATAAAATGTGCCATCTTAGAGAATCTATCCACAACAACAAAATAGAATCCCTCCCTTCTTAGTCCTAGGCAACCCAAAATAAAGTCCATAGAAATGTCAATCCAAGTTCTTTTTAAGAATAGCACGCAAAAGTGTTCCCAAAGTTCTATTGACAACTTCAGTTTGTCCATCCGTTTGAGGATGACAAGTAGTAGAAAACAACAATTTTGTGCCAAGTTTAGCCCATAAAGTCTTCCAAAAGTAACTCAAGAATTTAACATCGCGATCAGAAGCAATAGTCCTAGTCATGCCATGCAACCTAACGACTTCTCTAAAGAACAAATCCGCAATGTTTGAAGCATCATCGGTTTTATGACAAGCTATAAAATGTGCCATCTTAGAGAATCTATCCACAACAACAAAAATAGAATCCCTCCCTTCTTAGTCCTAGGCAACCCAAAATAAAGTCCATAGAAATGTCAATCCAAGTTCTTTTTAAGAATAGCACGCAAAAGTGTTCCCAAAGTTCTATTGACAACTTCAGTTTGTCCATCCGTTTGAGGATGACAAGTAGTAGAAAACAACAATTTTGTGCCAAGTTTAGCCATAAAGTCTTCCAAAAGTAACTCAAGAATTTAACATCGCGATCAGAAGCAATAGTCCTAGTCATGCCATGCAACCTAACGACTTCTCTAAAGAACAAATCCGCAATGTTTGAAGCATCATCGGTTTTATGACAAGCTATAAAATGTGCCATCTTAGAGAATCTATCCACAACAACGAAAATAGAATCCCTCCCTTTCTTAGTCCTAGGCAACCCAAAAAAAGTCCATAGAAATGTCAATCCAAGTTCTTTTTAAGAATAGCACGCAAAAGTGTTCCCAAAGTTCTATTGACAACTTCAGTTTGTCCATCCGTTTGAGGATGACAAGTAGTAGAAAACAACAATTTTGTGCCAAGTTTAGCATAAAGTCTTCCAAAAGTAACTCAAGAATTTAACATCGCGATCAGAAGCAATAGTCCTAGTCATGCCATGCAACCTAACGACTTCTCTAAAGAACAAATCCGCAATGTTTGAAGCATCATCGGTTTTATGACAAGCTATAAAATGTGCCATCTTAGAGAATCTATCCACAACAACGAAAATAGAATCCCTCCCTTCTTAGTCCTAGGCAACCCAAAATAAAGTCCATAGAAATGTCAATCCAAGTTCTTTTTAAGAATAGCACGCAAAAGTGTTCCCAAAGTTATTGACAACTTCAGTTTGTCCATCCGTTTGAGGATGACAAGTAGTAGAAAACAACAATTTTGTGCCAAGTTTAGCCCATAAAGTCTTCCAAAAGTAACTCAAGAATTTAACATCGCGACAGAAACAATAGTCCTAGGCATGCCATGCAACCTAACGACTTCTCTAAAGAACAAATCCGCAATGTTTGAAGCATCATCGGTTTTATGACAAGCTATAAAATGTGCCATCTTAGAGAATCTATCCACAACAACGAAAATAGAATCCCTCCCTTTCTTAGTCCTAGGCAACCCAAAATAAAGTCCATAGAAATGTCAATCCAAGTTCTTTTTAAGAATAGCACGCAAAATGTTCCCAAAGTTCTATTGCCAACTTCAGTTTGTCCATCCGTTTGAGGATGACAAAGTAGAAACAACAATTTGTGCCAAGTTTAGCACATAAAGTCTTCCA
>NW_027331712.1:0-2802 GCF_022965805.1 Primulina eburnea
CAAAAATGGCTATTCCTCAAGACGAAGATGATCTAGTGTCATTTGTTTGGTGGCAGCAGTTCTTACTAAGCTCACACCAGATGGAGAACAACCATGTAAGATATTGTAGTGGGTTATTCTCAGATGCAGAAGCCATCAGATGGCAATCAACGAGAAGAATTTATGCAGTAAAAAGGACTTTTAAAAATGGTCATTATTCTTACTTGCAAAGAAATTCACTTTGAAATTTGATAAACACAGTTGAAAGCTTTCTTAAGGAATAAAATTGAATCTAAACCAGAGAAAGCCAGATTATTAAGATGGCAAACATGTGTCAAAATTATATTTTTGATATTGTGATAATAAAATCTCATGAAAATTTCTTGCAGATTTTTTGACAAGAGATGGACATCATTGACATTGATGCTATTATCAAGATGCAGAGGCATTTGAGGGAACACCTTGAAATGCTTCAAACCAAGTTCAACAAGTTGGCCGTTAACACAGAAGTTGCGGGAAGGCTACAAACAAGCTGATAAGAGAATTGTCTCTAATCGAATTACAGGTTGTTTACAGGCATATACTCAGTTATGGTCTATAATGCAAAGGCCTATCCTCCAAGGCATTGAGAAACCATGGTTTCCCAAATGGAGAGTTTCGAGTACAGGACTCTATACCTATAGCGGAGGATTCAAATACCCTTGCACAAGTGTTAAGTCGGGATCATCACCAGATGGGTCGGCTGAAACAAAAATTGAGACTCCTGATCCTTATCTTGAGTCATCAAGTCAACCCTTCACCTCGGGATTGAAGAGGGAGAGACAACCTTAGGGCTCGTATTGACAAAGGCAAATCTAAGGTTGGTACTAACGAAGCAACGATTTCTCCATTTCAGTATATCAGCAGAATTGGGAGAAATTGAAAACAAGAATTGGATCAACCCAGCTACTAACAGGGTTGATGTTTCAGGAAAATATCCAAGGGTATGGATGAAACAAAATTCATATCCAAAGGAGGTAAAGCATGGTATGAATTCGGGGCTCTTGCCTCAGTTTATACTACATCACCCAGCTTTCCGGAAGTTTCAGGTCTACCAAAGTGGATCCAGGAAGCTGTTCACGAAACTTGGGCGAATAATGATTATTTGTCCAGAGGAGATGTTTTGGAGCTATACTTTTTCAGTGTAGCACCAGAACCAGCAGGGAAAAGGTTCTCACGAAGCCTTTCATTTCATCAAGTTAAGGAGGCCAGATTCAAATATTCAAAAAATTATCAAAGACCTCCACAGAAGAAACACCCCTGGTTGCTTCAATTACTGAAGATGACATTTCTACCAGAAGAGCTTGGGGTTTAGTGGGTTTGTCTCACTGAGATGGACAAGTCAAGTTCCCGTTCAAATTTTATAATCATTCAGTAAACGGATCATTCCTGTTAAATACCATGACAGGAAAAACAAAAAGTTTTGCAGAAGAGTTATTTGAGAAAAAGATAAATCTTTGTGGAACAGCAAGCTGCCGGCTAGTAAAGAGACTCGCCGAAAATTCGTAACATGGCACATATATGAAGATGGTCAGAAAACATCTGCCTTGAATGCCAAAACCAGAAGGAACCTGAATTCGGTAAATGATTCAAACGAGATCTGATCGGAAACACTTTACCGACACAAGCACAAGTGGGGATGGACCACCTTCACGTTTTCCTCGAGGACAACGAAAACCGAAGATTCCTCGACAAAATTAACGGTGTACAGGTGACAAGCCCACTACAATAAAGAAAACCCACCATGTGAGTGGAAGGACAAGGACCACCAATAATAGGTGGTAGATGACACGAAAACCACTAATGAGTGGTAAAAGACGAAAGAACATTGAATACTTTATTAAAAAGGAATCCAATAAAGAAAACAAGTAAACTGGACCCAAACTTTACACTATAAATAAGGGTAAATGGAAACTAGTTAAACATACCGAAATCAAAACTTAAAAATGTACCGTGTATATCTGAAAATTTGAAAAGAAGGATCGATACAAGAGAAAGCAGGTGGATGCTCTTAAATGGCTAGTCCAACGTTTCCAGGAAAAAGGAGACGAAATTACCGCAGATATCTGTATACTCATCGTCAATGGTATCTCAGGGAGATAAAAGAAGATGAGAAGTTAATTTTTGATTAATAAGCTAGAAAAAGACAGGTAATGAAGGGACCACTCAACCACTATATGGTCCCCAAGCAAGCTGTAAAGGCTTATGAAGATTTGAAGTCCGAGTTTCAAATCCGAAGGAGCCTTCTATAAATAAAGTAGCAGAAGGAAGATGAAGGCATCGATCAACTTCTTCATTTTCTTCAAAACATTTGTAATATTTCTCTTTCAAGTTTATGTGTGTAGTGAGTTCAGCTACTGTAAGTAGCTCAACAAGTTTCTCCTCCTCTACAGGAGGTTACTATGTATAATAAAAGTTTGTGTTTGAATAAAAAAATCTTTGCTCTAGCCCCTCTCATGTATTATTTTCAAAATTTAATCTTTTATGTACACCCTAAGGTAGGAAACGAATTAGGGTTGTGCCAGTGCTGCTGAAGGAATCTGCGTCAGTAACCATCGGTTGCGATCGTGTGGTTGGACTGTGAGGAGAAGTTTGTAAAATACGGTGGATTAACCCGGTGGTACTCCGGTCAAAGAGGTAAAAGATAATTTATTTTTCGGAAGCATGATGGGCCATTATTTACAAAAGAAAAATCAATTATTCAAAATAAGATATAAGGGTAAATTTGAAAATTTAAAAGAAATGGGGAGTTGAAACAAGGTTTTAGTGGGGTAGGGAGTAAGA
>NW_027331713.1:0-394 GCF_022965805.1 Primulina eburnea
AAGTAGTAGATTACAACAATATGAGCAAAGTTAGCCCATAAAGTAATCCAAAAATAGAATCCCTCCCTTCTTAGTCCTAGGCAACCCCAAAATAAAGTGCATAGAATGTCAATCCAAGTTCTTTTAAGAATAGCACGCAAAAGTGTTCCCAAAGTTCTATTACAACTTCAGTTTGTCCATCCGTTTTGAGGATGACAAGTAGTAGATTACAACAATATTGAGCAAAGTTTAGCCCATAAAGTAATCCAAAAATAGAATCCCTCCCCTTCTTAGTCCTAGGCAACCCCAAAATAAAGTCATAGAAATGTCAATCCAAGTTCTTTTAAGAATAGCACGCAAAAGTGTTCCCAAAGTTCTATTGACAACTTCAGTTTGTCCATCTGTTGAGGATGAC
>NW_027331714.1:0-10309 GCF_022965805.1 Primulina eburnea
AGAGAAAGAAATTTTCTTTCCTCAACACTTGAAGAAGAAAACAATGAGAGAAAACTTGGGAGAAAGAGGTGAAGTTTCGGCCCTTGCCTATCAAAAAATGGGAGAGGAAGACTTGTCTTGGTCTTGCAAAAATCAAAAGGAACAGTAGCTATGCCAAGCCTTGAATTTGAAAAAGTTGTCTCAAGTCTTCACCTCCCAGCATGCAATATTATATGGTGTTTTTAAACAATTAAAACCCATTGGACTAAATTTGATTTATCTCAAACTGTTTGAGACTAATTAAACATTCTTGAATTTACCCAAGTCCCACTAGTTAAAATAATTAATTTAAATTGAGCTTACAAGACTCAATTAGATTTAATTAATTCAACCACTTGAATTAATTTAATTATTTGGACTATACTAGGTCCACTAGTGTTTAATTAATTCAACACTTTGAATTAATTTATTTAGTCCATAATAATTTTTATGAAAAATCCCAATTTTCAAATACATATTCACTTGGCCAACTTTTAATTTAGGAAACTTCCCTCACATTAAAAAAGTTACATTCTCTCATAGAAGTCATACTTCTAATTTTCCTTAGCCTTATAAAATCCTTTATAAGACGTTCAACATATTGACCTAATTTCTCCTTTATAAAAGTCATTACTTCTACTTTTTCATTACGCTTATAACTTCCTTTCATAAGCCGTTCAACAAATTGAAAACTATTTTCTCTTCTCAACGGGATCCTAGACCGCTTAGTACTTGCTGTGCCCCATGGTTAATTGATTACAACTAGCTGTGGGTTCACATCTCCATGTGATTCGGATACACATGGCCTTATATGAGGCATACCCAATTGCTCCATTTCTTACTTATCAACACCTTGATAACCAAGAACGTCAGAAACTCAAGTTGATAGTACCCAACCAATCATGTTAAACGCCTAGCAGCTCGTACATGCTCCCTAGGTATCAAATGCTAGTGCCTGCAAGCACCATTAAATTATGGTTCGCATACAGTACGTCCCTTCAAACTCATATATCCCGACCGATTCCGACAACCATTGGTTTATCGCGAGTTGTCAATGCAATCGTACTATGTGTCATGTTGTATTTGACACATAGATGTTCTGAATCTATGAAACCCCTTTCATAATTACCCACCATACTCTAATCAGAGATTTCAACCTACCTACACATGCTAAACCACCTAGGATAATCCATCCCGAAGGTAAGCGTTGACATCCCCGACTAAAATGCACGACTCCTATATGTTTCGACAGAAACACCCAACCTTTGCCACCTGATGACCCCTCAGGCGTCGGAACAAGTCAAAGTATAATTCTAGCAATAGAGTCTCAATTGTCCGGGTCATAAGGACTAATGGTGTAAACACCCATTAACCAGGCCGTTTCCACTCGATACGTGGAACCACTTGGAACAAAATCCTTTTATGGAGGGTTGTTCGGTGCACTCTACCAGGAGCACCTATCGTATGTTCGGACATCACAATGTCCCCTACCAATGAAAACATGGTACTCACATCGCAGATACTAGTCTCGACTCGAGCGGCCCCTATATCCTTCTTAGCGGCGGCTGAATCGACTAGGAAATGTTTAGAATATACAGTATCCACTATGAGTTTCATGATACTCATTCATAGAGCATCTATATTCTTTTCTACTATTTGTATATCAAGGGCTTATCTACTGCAAACTAGCATGGGTATAGAGATAAAGACTTGCCAAAACCACTAATTTCAATATTATTAACATAATATTGCTTATACCTAGAGTTTTATTGTGGAACACTCGGCCAAACACTGGCTCGACGGGCACTACTCTAACAATCTCCCACTTCCACTTAGACCAACTACCCATATGGCTTCAAAACCATTGATTGCGAGGCATCTCGAATAATGGTCCAGGTAAAAGGTCTTAGCTAGTGGATCAGCAAATTTATTGCGGAGCCGACTATTGTAATGACACTTCTTCCTCTTTCCACAATCTCTCCAAGGATGTGGTACTTTCTCAATACATGCTTTGGACTTCTGATGAGACCTTGCTCCTTTGCTTGAGCTAAAGCTCAATTTGTTGTCACACAACACCGGGAGAGGAGCTACTCCATCAAGAATGACGTCCAACTCTTAGCGAAAATTCCTTATCCAAACCCCTCTCTTGCTGTATCTGATGCAGCAATTATTCGGGCCTTGTTCTGGAATCGCAGTCTGTCTTGCTTGGAACTCTTCCAGAGACAGCAGCACCATTAAGCATGAATACAAACCCCAGAGGTTGCTTCGAGTCATCGATATCGCTTTGGACGCTAGAGTCGGTATAGCCTTCAATTTCATTCTCCCACCCCATAGGACCAAGAACAATTTATTGGTCCCTCTCAAACTACTTCAGGATTACTTCACAGCTTTCCAGAGAAGACCAGGGTTCGTTTGATATCTACTTTTTTTTTCCCCCCCACTACACTTAGTGCGAAAGCCCACGTCAGGACGGTAGATATCATCTCCTTTACATGATGCTCCAATCGCAGATGCATAAGGAATGCTTGTCCTCCCGCTATCTCTGGAATCAGGTTCTTTGCGACATGACTTGGATTAGGGGGGACACGCCAGACACCTTGGTAGATGTCCTCTCTTAGACTCATCCATCGAGAACCGCTTTCACGATGGTATCAATGTATGTGGGACGGGTGAGACAAGCAATCTTCTTGATCTATCCTTTCGATCTGTATTCCCAATACAAAATATGCTTCACCCAAGTCGGTATCGAGACTCCTTCTAACTAATTTTAGTTGATTGCAACATTCCTACATCATTCCCAATGATTAGAATGTCATCAACATAAAAAACACCAGGAATGTCACAACACTCCCACTGACCTTCTTATACACAACCAGGGTTCCTCAGGATTCTTAGGCAAAACCCAAAACTCTTTGATTGTACTATCTGAATCTGAGTTCCAAAACTCTAAGGATGCATGCTTTAGACCATTAAATAGATCTTTGAACGTTTGCCATTCCATATGCTCACTTCCGAAGATGTAAACCCTCAGGTTTGAGACCTGTAAATCTCTTCCTTAATATCCCCACTTACGAAAAGGCTTGTCTTGACATCCATCTGCTCATATTCCGCGTCATACCCTGCCAGTATGGCTTAGGCAATATCTTTATAGACTTGAAACATTGCCAACTGGTGAACGGTTTTCCTCAAAGTCAATCCTTGTCTTTGGTATTATCCTTTTTTGACACCAATCGCGCCTTGACGGTTCAAACCTTCCCATCCGCCCCAAGTTTCCTCTTGTAATCCATTTTTACCCCTTGGGAACAATTCACTAAGGTGGATTCACGAGATCCCCCTTGGTTCGCATGCATGGAATTCATTCAGATTTCCATCGCTTTCAAGCACTTGGATGACCGGCATCATTAATGCTTCCTTGAAAGGTCCTTGGATCACTCCATGGTTAGGTCTATGCCCTCTTCAAGAAGCCGGGGACCATACCTCATGGTGTTCGAGACTCTCCGGATCTCTAGGAGCTTGTATCTCCTCTCTTGGCTCCTTTGGGTGTGGGTTCTACAATTGTGGGTGTCTCTCGAACCTATTCGAGTTCTATTCATTCTCCCCTTTTCTATCCAATAGGAAATTCCTTTCCCAAAACGTTGCATTCCTAGAAACAACCCTTTGTTCTTGGGATGATAGAAATGCATATCAACTGAATTCCTTGGATATCCCACAAAGTCACTAAAATGGATCGACAATCCAATTTATCTCCCACTTTACCTGTTCACCATAAGCAGGGCAACCCCCTATTCTAAGCCAAGAATATTGGGAGGCTTACCCATCCATATCTCATATGGTGTCTGCCTTTAAATGGAACTTTAGTGAAATATCTTCAATTTTAAGTTAGAGATCTCGTTTTCAAGTTCGCGGTTACAATCAAAATTCCAATTCTTGTAAAAGTTTGCAAACACATTTGCTAAATAAACTATGACTATCCATCTTTATCAACATCGAAATGGGAACCAATGTTTTCACCACAGCCGGTACAACAAAACATTCTCAAAAATTAACTTAAAACCATTGTTCAATATCATTAAAACATCTCACACAGCCTGGGCAGCAACTCTTGCCCCAATTGCCCATCCATTAAGAAGGTCACACCTTCCTCTAAGCTTTCTACTTCTTCCCATCACCTGTAATTCATTACAAAAAGATGTGGGCCACCCAACGGTATCCAATTACCCAAAGACGTAGAGTTAATAGAAATGTTTACTCAATTTAGAACATAAGTTTCCAGAACTCTTCTGGGCCAGATATTCCTTGCAATTTCTGAAAGCGTAAAAAACGGTTACTGTGTTCGGGAGCGCAACGGAAGTAAAAAATTCGATTTTTTAACCACAAAATTTCGTCCGCCCTGATTTGGTGCCAAATTAACAAACAAACACACTACATAGGATGTTAGAATTTTTACCTATCAACCTCTTGAGGTTGATGATGGCTCCAACTTTGTTGTTGAACAACAACGCTCTTGTATGGCAGAAAGATCTACCAGCCTCCAAGCCTCCTTCTTTCATTCAAAATCAAAGCCCCCCCACTAACTAGGAAGGATCCCTCTTCATTTGCACTAGAAAATTCAGAGATTTTTCAAAGAGAAGTGTTTTTGGATCTCCAACAATTTAAGAAACAAAAAGAGAGAAAAATGGAGGAGAGAAATTGGCTCTAAGTTTTCGCCATGAGAGAGGAAGGGGCGGAAGGGAATGAGTTGTCTGGTGTGTGAAACAGTAGTCACTCACTTTGCATGCCATCCCATTTTACTGAAAAGAATTACACCACCCTTCACCTTCCAAGATGCTTTGCCATGTGGGCTGTCAACAATTTACAAGGGCCCATGGACTTTATTTAACTTTGTCCTCAAACACTTTGAGCCCAATTAATCCTTACTGATTTTACTCAAGCCCATAGTTAAATAATTATTTCCAATGGGCCTCTACAAAGGGCCCAATGTTATTTAATTATTCAACCACTTGAATTAATTTTCATATTTGGCCTCTACTTGTCCACTATTGTTTAATTAATTCAACACTTGGAATTACTATAATTAATTCCATCATAATGTGTTGAAACCACCATTTTCAAATACATATCTTTTTGGCCAAATTTTAATTTTACGAACACTTCCAAAAATCAAACTTTACAATTTCTCTCATAGAAGTCATACTTCTATTCTCTTTACGCTATTAAACACATTTATTAAAGCCGTTCAACACATTGAACTATTTCTCCTTTATTAGAAGTCATACCTTCTTAATCTTATTACGCTTATAAAACCCTTTTAAAAGCCGTTAACCACAATGAACTATTTTACTTCTCACGGGATCTAAAAGCTAGCACTGAGAAGCGGATCGGTTACTGTGGCCGGAAGCGCACGGAATAAAATTTTTCTTTAAAATGCAAGAATTTTCGGCCACCCCATCTTTTGTGCAATATTTACAAAAATCACACCAAAACAAATAGGGTGTTCGAAAATTTCATTACCTTCAACCTCACAAGGTGCTGATGGCCCCAACTTAGTTGGACTAGTAACTAAGCTCTTGAAATGGTGACAATCTACACGTCTCCTCCACCTTCAATATTAGGCCCACCACTAGCAAGGTAAAACCCCTCTTGATTTGCACTAGGAAAATCAAGAGGATTTTCAATGAGAAGATTTTATTCTCCAAGAAAATGGAAGAACAAAAAATGGAAGAAAATTGAGCGAAAAAACTCCTCCAATTTTTCGGCCAAGTGAGATTGTATCGAGTGAGTAGTGACGTCTAGTCTTGGGTGTGGGAAAAGTTGGGAAAGTGCATCCTTTGCAATTTTTTTAATAACACGTAATCAAGACTCTTCACCTCCCAAAGCATCACACCCTAGATGTCTCACATCTATTATATGGTTTAACACATTAAAACCCATGTACTAAAATTTTACTTATCTCAAACACATTTGCGATTACTTCACATAACTACTTGACATTATTCAAGTCCACTAGTTAAATACTTATTTTAAATTGCGCTCTACACTGCAATATTATTTCATTCATTCAACACTTGAATAATTTAATTATTTAGACTCTACTAGGTCCACTAGTGTTTACTTAATTCAACACTTGAATTAATTAATTTAGCCTCAATAATGTTTATGACAAATCACAATTTTCAACTAACATTATTACTTGGCCCAAATTTTAACTTAGGAACACTTCCATACATTAACAAATTTATATTTCTCTCATAGAGGGCTCACTTCTCTTTTTCTTTAGCTTT
Source organism: Primulina eburnea (assembly GCF_022965805.1). Classification (NCBI taxonomy): domain Eukaryota; kingdom Viridiplantae; phylum Streptophyta; class Magnoliopsida; order Lamiales; family Gesneriaceae; genus Primulina; species Primulina eburnea. The sequence continues at coordinate 6,300 of NW_027331714.1, forward strand.
ATAAACACATTTATAAGCCGTTCAACACATTGAACTATTTTACTTCTCTCGGGGTTACAAGCCAATACTTGTGTTGCCCCCCTCAATGGTTCATTGATTACAACTATCCGTGGGTTCACCTCCTTTGTGATTCGGGACATTAAACATGTCCTTATTCGAGCATTACCCCAATTGCTCCATTCTTACTTATCACACTCCTGATAGTAAGAAAGTCATAACTCAAGTCTGATAGTACCCCACCAACACGTTAACGCCTAGCAGCATCGTTACGTGATTCCCTAGTATCACATGATAGTGCCTGCAAAACCATTCAATTATGGTTAGCTTACAGTACGGTCCCTCCAACCATATTTTCCCGACCGATTCGACAACTATTGGATTTTCGAGAGTTGTCAATGAATCGCTACTATGTGTCATGTTGTGGTTGCATCGATGGTGTAATCTTGAAACCCCTTTATCATTACCACCATACTCTGTCAGAGATTTCAACCCACACATACATGGAAAAACACATAGATATCCATACCCGTAGGTAAGCGGTGATCCCCGGCTACAATGCATCGACTCCTATATGTTTCGCCATAACAACCCCCATCTTGCCACCTGATGACCCCATAAGAGTCGGTAAACAAGTCAAAGTGAAACGCTAGCACATAGAGTCTCAATGTTGTCCCGGGTTCATAAGGACTAATGGTGTACAACCATAAAACTAGGCCATTTCACTCGATAAGTGAGAACCACTTGGAAAGCCTTTCTGAGGGTTGTTCAGTGCCCCTCTAACCATGAGCACCTATTGTCAATTGTCTCGGACATCAACCATGTCCCCTTACCAATGAAAACATGGTACTCACTCGCGCAGTTACTAGTCTCTAACTCGAGCGTCTTTATCCTTCTTAGTGCGGCTGAATCGACTAGGAACGGTTTAGACTATACAGTATTCCAACTATGAGTTTCATGATACTCATCATATGAGCATCCATATTCTTCTACTATTTGTACTATTCAAGGACTTTCTTAGCAACTCGCTGGGTCTAAGATAAAGATGCGGCCAAATTATAACTTCAAATATTATTAAAATAAAGATCGTTTATCCAAAGAGTTTCATCGTGACACAGTCGGCCAACACTTGGTCGACGTGAACCTACTCTTAACAATCTCCACTTGCACTAGAAGCCAACTACCCATATACTTCAGACCCATTGATTCGCGATGCTTCTCGAACGTGGTCCTGGTAACGGCTTAGTTAGTGGTATCAGGCACATTATTTCGGAGCCGACTTTGTCAATCCTTTGACATTCTCCTCTTTCCACGCTCTCTTGAGATTGTTGGTATTTCTCAATACGTGTTGGACTTCTGATGAAGACCTTGGGGGAGTCCTTCGCCTGAGCTATGGCTCCCGTGTGTCGCACATCACCGGGCTAGGAGGCAAAAAAAAACGTTTTTTTTTTTTTTTTTTTTGCTCCTACCCGGTGATGTGCGACAACACGGGAGCCATAGTCAGGCGCAGGAGGCATGGGCTCCTCAGAAGTCCAAAACGTATTTGAGAACGTACCCCATCCTCAGAGAGATCGTGGAAAGAGGAGATGTCATGATTGACCAAAGTCGGCTCCGCAGATAATGTTGCTGATCACTAAAACTAATCCTTACCAGGACCCTCGTTCGAAGGAAGCATCGCGGAATCAAGGGGTCTGAAGTATATTGGTAGTTTGCTCTAGTGCAAGTGGGAGATTGTAGAGTAGGTTCACGTCGAGCCAAGTGTTGGCCGACTGTTCCACGATTGAAAACTTCTTTTTATAAACGATCTTTATTTTAATTAATTTGAATTTATTTAATTTGGCGCATCTTTATCTTTATACCATGCTCTTTGATAGATCAAAGTCCTTGAATATACAACATAGTAGAAAAGAATATGGGATGCTCATATGATGAGTATCATGAAACTCATATTTGGAATAACTGTCATTCCTACACGTTCTAGTCGATTTAGCCGCCCACTAAGAAGGATAAAGGCCGCTCGAGCGTTAGAGGGCACTAGTATCCTGCGATGTGTTGTCGTCCCATGTTTCATTTGGTAGGGAATTGTGATGTCCGAGGCATGCACGATAGGTTGCTCATGGTAGTAGAGTGCACTGAACAACCCTCTATACAGGACTTTCCAAGTGGTTCTACTTATCGAGTGGAAATGTCCTAGTTTTCTGGTTGTACACATTAGTCCTTATGAACCGGGGAAAACATTGAAGACTCTATGTGCTAGGTTTCACTTTGACTTGTTACCGACTCTTATGGGGTCATCTAGGTGGCAAGATGCTGTGTTATGGCCGAAACATATCGGAGTCGATGCATGTAGCGGGGGGGATTCACCGCTACCTACGGGTATGGATTCCTATGTGTTTTTCATGTATGTGTGGGTTGAAATCTCGATCAGCGTATGGTGGTAATTATGAAAGGGGTTTCATAGCTCCCCCATCGATCTTTTTGAAACCACAACATGACACATAGTATGATTCATTGGACAACTCTCGATAAACAATAGTTGTCGAACGGTCGGGATATATGAGTTGAAGGGACCGTACTGTACGCTACCCATACTTGAATGGTTCTGCAGGGCATATCATGTGATACTAGGGAGGGAATCCGTAAGCGTGCTGCTAGGCGTTTACGTGATTGGTTGGGTACTATCAGACTTGCCAGTTCTGACGTTCTTACTATCAAGGAGTTGTGATAAAGTACGAATGGAGCAATGGGGTATGCTCGAATAAGGGACATGGTTAGTCCGAATCACAAAGCGATGTGAACCCCGGCTAGTGCTATCAATGAACCCTTGAGGGCCACACACGTATTGGCTTTGTACCACCCCGATGATAAGGTCGTACCCCTCGTTCATGTGTGACGGCTTATACAATGTGTTTATAAGCGTAAAGAACAAATAGAAGTTAGACCTCTATGAGAGAAATATACATTTATTATGGAAGTGTTCCTAAGTTAAATTTGGCCCAAAGTAAATATGTAGTTGAAAATTGTGATTTTTCATTAAACATTATTGCGGACTAAATTAAATTATCAAAGTGTTGAATTAATAAAAACACACTAGTGGACATATTAGCGTCTAAAATAATTAAATTAATTCAAGTGGTTGAATTAATTACATATATTGAGCCTTGTAGAGCTCAATTAAAATAATTATTTAACTAGTGGGATAGTGGTACTTGAATTAATTTTCCAAGTAGTATAAAAAACTTAATTCAACTGTGTGTGAGATAATTAAAAATTTAGTACCTGGTTTTTAATGTTGTTTTAAAAAAACCATATAATAATGTGGAGACATGCTAGGGTTTGCCATGCTTGGGAGGTGAAGAGTCTTCTTGATTACTTTTTATTAAACAATTGCACAAGGCATGCAACTTTTCCCAACTGTTCCCACACCCAAGACTAGATCACTACTCACTCTGCAATCTCACTTGGCCGAAAATATTGGAGGAGTTTTCTCTCAATTTTCTTCCTTTTGTTTCTTCATTTTCTTTGGAGAATTCAAATCTTCTCATTGAAAAATCCCTCTTGATGTTTAGTGCAAAATATCAGAGGGGTTTACCTTGCTAGTGTGGGCCTAATATGAAGGGGAGGAGAGCTTGTTAGATTGTCATCCATTCAATGAGCTTAGTTATAGGCAACTAAAGGTTTGGTTCCATCATCAACCTTGTGAGGTGATAGTTGATAGGTAATGAAATTTCTAACACCCTATGTTTGTTTTTGGTTGTTATTTGTAAATATTGCCACAAAAGATGGGGTGGCCGAAAAATTCTTTGCCATTTTTAAATCAAAATTTTGACTTCCGTTGCCGCTTCCGGCCACCGTAACCGATCCGCTTTCAGTGCTAGCTTTCTAGATCCGTGAGAAGTAACATCGTTCATGTTGTGTTGATACGGCTATAACAGGGGTTTTATAAGGTAAATAAAATTAGAAGTATGACTTCTATAAAGGAGAAAATAGTTCCATGTGTTTGAACGGCCTTA
>NW_027331715.1:0-12680 GCF_022965805.1 Primulina eburnea
ACTACTTGTCATCCTCAAACGGATGGACAAACCGATGATTTAAATAGAACTTTGGGAACACTTTTGCGTGCTATTCTTAAAAAGAACTTGGATTGACATTTCTATGCACTTTATTTTGGGGTTGCCTAGGACTAAGAAGGGGAGGGATTCTATTTTTGGATTACTTTATGGGCTAAACTTTGCTCAATAATGTTGTAATCTACTACTTGTCATCCTCAAACAGATGGACAAACCGAAGTTGTAAATAGAACTTTGGGAACACTTTTGCGTGCTATTCTTAAAAGAACTTAGATTGACATTTCTATGCACTTTATTTTGGGGTTGCCTAGGACTAAGAAGAGGAGGGATTCTATTTTTTGATTACTTTATGGGCTAAACTTTGCTGAATATTGTTGTAATCTACTACTTGTCATCCTCAAACGGATGGACAAACCGAAGTTGTAAATAGAACTTTGGGAACGCTTTTGCGTGCTATTCTTAAAAAGAACTTGGATTGACATTTCTATGCACTTTATTTTGGGGTTGCCTAGGACTAAAAAGGGGAGGGATTCTATTTTTGGATTACTTTATGGGCTAAACTTTGCTCAATATTGTTGTAATCTACTACTTGTCATCCTCAAACGGATGGACAAACCGAAGTTGTAAATAGAACTTTGGGAACACTTTTGCGTGCTATTCTTAAAAAGAACTTGGATTGACATTTCTATGCACTTTGTTTTGGGGTTGCCTAGGACTAAGAAGGGGAGGGATTCTATTTTTGGATTACTTTATGGGCTAAACTTTGCTCAATATTGTTGTAATCTACTACTTGTCATCCTCAAACGGATGGACAAACCGAAGTTGTCATAGAACTTTGGGAACACTTTTGCGTGCTATTCTTAAAAAGAACTTGGATTGACATTTCTATGCACTTTATTTTGGGGTTGCCTAGGACTAAGAAGGGGAGGGATTCTATTTTTGGATTACTTTATGGGCTAAACTTTGCTCAATATTGTTGTAATCTACTACTTGTCATCCTCAAACAGATGGACAAATTGAAGTTGTCAATAGAACTTTAGGAACACTTTTTGCGTGCTATTCTTAAAAGAACTTGGATTGACATTTCTATGCACTTTATTTTTGGGGTTGCCTAGGACTAAGAAGGGGAGGATTCTATTTTTGGATTACTTTATGAGCTAAACTGTGCTCATATTGTGTGTAATCTACTACTTGTCATCCCAACACAGATGGACAAACTGAAGAGTTGTCAATAGAACTTTGGGAACACTTTTGCGGTGCTATTCTTAAAATGAAGACTTGGATTTGACATTTTCTATGCACTTTATTTGATTTTGGGGTTTGCCTAGGACTAAGAAGGGAGGGATTCTATTTTTGGATTACTTTATGGGCTAAACTTTGCTCAATATTGTTGTAATCTATCTACTACTTGTCATCCTCAAACAGATGGACCAAACTGAAGTTGTCAATAGAACTTTGGGAACACTTTGCGTGCTATTCTTAAAAGAACTTGGATTGACATTTCTAAGCACTTTATTTTGGGGTTGCCTAGGACTAAGAAGGGGAAGGGATTCTATTTTTGGATTACTTTATGGGCTAAACTTTGCTCAATATTGTTGTAATCTCTACTAATCTTGTCCATCCTCAAACGTATGGACAAACTGAAGTTGTCAATAGAACTTTGGGAACACTTTTGCGTGCTATTCTTAAAAAGAACTTGGATTGACATTTCGATGCACTTATTTTTGGGGTTGCCTAGGACTAAGAAGGGGACGGGATTCTATTTTTGGATTACTTTATGGGGCTAAACTTTGCTCATATTGTTGTAATCTATTACTTGTCATCCTCAAACGGATGGACAAACCGATGATTTAAATAGAACTTTGGGAACACTTTTGCGTGCTATTCTTAAAAAGAACTTGGATTGACATTTCTATGCACTTTATTTTGGGGTTGCCTAGAACTAAGAAGAAGAGGGATTCTATTTTTGGATTACTTTATGGGCTAAACTTTGCTCAATATTGTTGTAATCTACTACTTGTCATCCTCAAACAGATGGACAAACCGAAGTTGTAAATAGAACTTTGGGAACACTTTTGCGTGCTATTCTTAAAAGAACTTGGATTGTGTGGGGACCCGGGCTCTAATTCTTTTTCTTGGGATTCAATGGATCGTTAACATAAAAAGTGGGTCAAATTTTTCGCTTTTACATTTGCTCAAATGTAATTAAACAAGCATAAGTTCTTTATTTATTTACAATAACAATATACCACACAAAGTGTAAAACATGTCTTGTTCCATTTCTACTCAACAACTAATAAGTAAATATAGTACAAGACACTGGTAAAACTATTAGTCTTCTGCTCTGCCCGAGATCACCACGCTATGTCCGTCTCTCATCCTCTGCGTGACCCAGATCCTGCCCCACCTGTTGTTATACACATACAGACATAACAACAGCCGGAAACTCCGGTGAGAACAAATCCCAGTATAAACATGTATACATGCATATAAACAATTAAACATGAAACATGCTATTATAAATAACATCATATGCACATGTAATGCAATGCGAATCAAACCATATCTGGACTCGACTCGACTAGAACTCTAGGGATCCCGTACGAATAAGACGTCAATGACTGTCACCTACCCTCCCAATCGGGTGACTGTACGTCTTATTCCTAGACTCCGGTCTGAGCTGTATCTATGGCTGCAATAGGAGTCGAGGCTGCTCCTAAGCTGAGATACACCGAACATCTAGATAGTTGACGATGGCTGTCAACGACTCTCCTATCTTAAATGCAATGAATAGCAGTTTGTAAACAAAGCATGCTCATATTCATGTCTGAATATCACAATAATCCCATATGCTGGACTACAATTCTATAATCAAAACATAATCATGTTACAACATTTGAATATACTTCTATAAACAATTTATAAACATGATTCAACAAATACAACAATTCTAGTATGTGATTTGGTTTGGGAAACTCAAATAAAGTCTTATTTGGTTGTGGCTTCCCAACAACATGATTTATACCTTTCGTTGCCCAACTCGGTCGTAGTCGAAGTCTCGAAGACGAATCTTACCGATATCAATCTGAAATGGCAATGTTGATACATATTTTATCAATTCTAACTCAACCAAGACATTTATACCATCTATATCTAGTCTTGATACAAGTTGACAGCATAACAACGTAATTCCTCGATACCGGTCAATTCCATTCTCAACATATACCAACAATTCATAAATTTCAACTCCTAATTATCATTCTAAGCATGTGAGAGTATTGAAAATCTGCATACTTAATTCTAAATATGCTAGAAAATCGCAACAATATCATATGACATCCGTTCTTTGATCCGTTTGCGAATATATCATGTTCAATATATCCAAAACACAATATAACTATCATATTATAATTTCCCAAACATCTCAATCTCAAATCATCTAGAAACTGAGTAAAACTTACATCACCTTGTAGCTAATACGGAGGGGAGTTCAAGACCGCAATCGGATTTAAGTTTGGATGTATAAATCTTACAAAATCACAATTTGAAGTGAAGGAGAACTTTGAAGCTTCTCTCTGAATTCTCTCGGTGGTTTGCTGATAAAATGGCAAGGAATTCGTACAATTTTATATATATATTGCATGCCTACACACACATGGCAAATCCTTTGAAGTACACGTATCGCGCATATGCGCGGAATCACTCGCGCATATGCGCCCAAGCTTCTGGACGAACCGCGCATATGCGCCAATTAACTCGCGCATATGCGCCATAGCTGCTGGAGGTGTCGCGCATATGCGCCACTTCTTTCCGCGCATATGCACCGATGCTACTGTAGATGTCGCGCATATGCGCCACTTCTTCCGCGCATATGCGCCAATGCTACTGGAATTATCGTGCATATGTGCCACTTATCTTCGCGCATATGCGCCAACTGTTCTGTCCAAATTTGAAGATTTTCCCCTCTTGTCCATGTATTTCCTAGTCTTATCTCAATTAACACTCCTCATTATATATATATCATGCATGCTCATATATTGAGAGTGTTACGTCAATGTGGACTAATAATCTCGAGCCTTACATTTCTCCCTCTCTAAGAAATGATTTCGTCCTCGAAATCATAGGTATTTATTAAACATACGTGACAAGTTATATAATCAAAACTGAAAATTACTTACATCATGTAAACAATTCAGGATGTTTTTGTCGCATATGTGCTTCTGTCTCCCACGTCGCTTCTTCGATACCATGATGACTCCATTGGATTTTCACTAGAGGAATAGTCTTTGTTCTGAGCCTCTTTTCCATGATTCTCAAGTCGAAAATCCAACAAGCCAGAATCGAAGATAGGAAGCAAAAGAAGGAGGATGAAACCTTGTCAATGACGAGAACAAATTCGAAAAAGTAGATAGGATAGGTAGTGGAATGAAAGTCAACATCATCAAAAGGGTACTAAAAACTCGCCATACTTTACACCGCGGGTGCTGCCAACACACAGCACCGCTGGGTATGGCCATTGCTCTCGTTACCAAAATATTCTCATGCACGTTCACCGGGGTTGCGGTGCTACAATTACGCGGGGCGGTCTCACCGCGGGGTGCGGGTCTTGCACTGCGCGGGTGCGGTGATGCCCCACGGCCCTCCAAAACCAAAATCATGAATAGTACACCGCGGGGGCAATATCTAAGAGGCGCGGTGCACTCTATACACGGCATATGAACAGTACAACTCAACTAAATCGATCGAAACGCTGAAGACGAACAATCAACACCAACTAATACCTCAAATACATCATATAACCAATAATACTATAGCCAAAACACAACTATAAAACGCACTAATCATAAACCAATTAACACAATAAAGCTAAACCGTACGCACACCGGGCGTCGGCTATGATACTTCTCCCCTCCGTAGATGGAAATTTCGTCCGTCGGAAAATTGACCGTCCACTGCCACGAACACTCGGATACCTCTCTCTCATCTCAGTCTCTGGTTCCCACGTCGCCTCCTCGTTAAATGGTTCTCTCCAAGGACTTACGATGCGATCTCTTTGTCCAATATCTTGACAGTGCGATCCAAAATCTGGCCCGGAATCTCTTGGTAAGTTCAACTTCGGCGTTCAAGTCCAAGTTGGCTCGTGGCGAAGAACATGGGAAGGATCTGCAATATACTTCCTGAGATCGATACGATGAAAACACATATGGACTCTGTCAAGATTCGGGCGGTAGGGCTAATTGTCAGGCTCGGTTCACCAACTCTGGTCAATATCTCCAATGGACCCATGAATCTCGGACTCAACATTGCCCTTCTTGCCAAAATCGCATCACACCCTGTGAGTGATATCTCAGAAAAAACTGCTCGCCAACCCGAACTGCAAAGGTCTTGCACGAACATTCTGATAAACTCTCTGCCTCGATGAGAGTCTTCATCCTCTCTTCTGCATAACTGCAACCAACATCGGCAGTCGGCGTGTGGACCAACTCGGGAACCCAACATCTTCCTCCTCCAAACCTCCTCCACCAAAACAAAGGTGGATCTGCACTTCCTGCACATAAAGGCCTCATTTCGGTGCCATGCCAATGTTCGACCTGGTAGCTATTGTTGTACCGTTAAACTCCACAAGTGGCAGCCTTAGAATCCCAACTACCGAGAATAGTCAATAGTACAGCTCTGGCATATTCCTCCAGAATCGTGAATGACTCTCTTGACTTGCCGTGCTCTGAGGATTGATAAGTTGTACATGAAAGCTATCGAGAACCCAAAGTCTAGTGAAGACTCTTCCAAAACTCGGAGTGGTAAATTTGAGGGTCACGATCAGACACAATCGACACGGGCACACCTGAGTCTAACAAATCGCGGCAATGTAGTCCTCGGACATTACTGAGACATTCGAATACGTCGTTCTTGACTGGGAGGAAAATGAGCGACTTGGTCAATCTATCAACAAATGACCCAAATTGGAATTTATAACCCCTCTGAACTCTGGGCAGAACAGTCACAGAAAATCCATTGGGTGATGGCTCCCACTTCCCACTGAGAATCGGCAAAGAAGCAATGTCACAGCAGGTCTCTGATGCTGCAATCTTAACCTGTCTGACCAAGTAAGGGCAACTGAGGAAATGAACACAAAGACATATCTCTCTTCATACCTGGCCACCAGTAGAGTCGACAAGAGATCGTGATTACATCTTCGTACTGCTTGGATGAGATGATAAGTGCGGTATGAGCCTGTCAAGACGTCTCTACGAAAAATATCGGCGCCAGAAGGAACACAAATGCGGCCTCTGAAAAGTCTACCCCAAACCATCACAATACAGGACTAAACCACTCCGACCCTTCCCCTCAGCCTCGGTCTCTAGCTCCAACTCTGCCAACTGACGATCAGTCGACTGCTTCTACGGATCCTTGTACGTCAAGTAGATCGAATGCGACCGCTTTGGAAAAAGCGAGCACTGGTCCCTGGAATCACTAGATGCAATCTCCTCTCTCCTGCCAAATCATCAACAATGGTTCTCTGGAATCAAAGAACTCAAAGAAGCACTCGATGTGCGGCTCAAAGCAATCAGCCACCACATTCGCCTTCCCTGGCGTGATAACTGCACAGTCACATCTTGTACATCCTTGAACAAGCTCCTAACACCACTCCTCTGTCGCATGTTGAGCTCTTTCTGCGAGAAAGAACAAAATACTTCAAACCTTGTGGCTTGTAAGATCTCAACTTTTCGCCATACAGATAATGTCTCCAAATCTGTCAGGGCGAACAACCACAGCGCGAGCTCCAAATCCTGCGTCGGATAATTCTTCTCTTAATCTTCAACTGGCGAGGAGCCTAGGCAATGACTTACCTCGTGCATCAACACTCTGCACCATGCCTCTCTTCGACGCATTCGGTTAAAGACAACAAAGTCCTCTCGAACCACTGGAAAGCAATAGAAGAAAAGAACAGGAGCTGTCGTCACTCTGTCCTTCAACTCGTGAAATGCACTTGGCAAGATAGTCCACTCGAACCTTCCAAGTCTTCCTCGTCAGATTGGACATGGCAGGCAATCTTGGGAGAAAACCTGAAATGAAACGACGATAGTAACTGCACAAACCACGAGAAACTGCGAACCTCTGACAAACCACAGTCCCCGTAGCGATAGGCCCAACCAACTCTGAATCGCCTCTATACTACAATGGATCAACAGCAATGCCATCCTCGCAACAACATGGCCTAGAAAAGAAAATCTGATCCAGCCAAACTCACACTTATCAGTTGGCCAAACAACTCTTTCTCGCAACAACTGAAGAACAACTCTGAGATTGCTCGGCATGAAGCTCTCTGGTCTTGGGAATAGATCAAGATATCGTCAATGAAGACAATGACGAAGCTATCCAAAGGTTGAACACACGGTTCATCTAGGTCCATGAAGTGACTGAAGGGGCATTGGTCAACACCAAACGACATCACAAGAAACACTCATAGTGACTCCTACCTGGTCCGGAAAGCTGTCTTAGGGATATCAGACTCCCTAACCTTTCAACTGATAGTAGCCAGACCGACGATCCAAAACTCGCCGAACAGTGGCAACCATGGAGCTGATCCAAACAAATAACATCTATCCGAGGCAACGGATATGGTTCTGACAGTCACTTTTGTTGAGCTCCCTGTAGTCGATACCGCCGCAAGGAACCATCCTTCTTCTTGACCAACAGAAACCGGAGCTCCCCAAGGCGAAGAACCGGACGATAAAGCCTTTGCTAAAAGACCTGCACTGAGTCTTAACTCTCTCATCTCGGTAGGGGCCATCCTGTACGGAGCTTAGAATAGGAACCGTACTGGAGCTAAATCGATCACAACTAACATCCCTATCCGCGGCCAAACCCTGGGAAACATCCTCAAAACACATCAGCAAAATCCTCCACATTCAATCTCATTACCATCAACTTAATCAATCTATAAAACATCCACAATTAGAAGCAGAAGCAATCCATCGAACAACCTCTACACAAACAATCTCTCAGCCTCAAGACAAGAAATAAAGAAGGACCGCGAAAGTACCTGCACTGGCGCAGCGCTCCTCCCTGGCCATCATCTGCAAAAAGTCACTTCTTAGCAACCCAATCGATAACTGCACGGTTTAAGTCGACAAGCCAAGCCATGCCAAGGATAACGTCGAAAGCAAACCAGGGAAACCAATCAAATCAGCGAAGACAACTCGCTTCCTCAATACGAACAGGCACGAACGCCAATCGATGTCGGCCACAAAAGTCCCCGAAGGCAAACAAACATTAAGATGAAGGGAAGACAGACGGAACTATATACCCAAAGATTCAAAATAATTCAGACATAAACGAATGAGTAGCAACATATCAATCAAAGTAGTAGCTACTTGCCTGAAATCAAAATCAGTATAAGGATCAATGCAAGATTCACGATTTATACCTTCCTTGCCATGGAAAAGTTACGACCTGCACCTCCCATTGGCTATCTCCCCTCGGGCAATCATGGCACGTGGCATGCGGGCCACACGAAAACACAGGTATGAGGGCCCAATCTGCACTCTCCTCGATTGATGTTACCACCACTTTGGACACTGCGGCTTCTCAGGATACAAATGGAACTGGAACTGGCGGAGGTCTGGCGACTCCATCTTGCCCCTTGCTGATGAAAACGATCCCTGGCCCTCTGATTAGAACCTGGCTCCTGAGCAATGGCTGTGGTGTCTCTCTTGCCTCTCCCGGGCAATGTCCTTTATCATCCTGCAGGCCAACAAAGCTTGGACACAATCTCTTGAAGAGTAACAGCTTTGGACATGTTGATTCACGACGATCTCGCTCTCAGGCCTCGAATGAAATGAGCGCCCTTGCCGTGTCGTTCGAAGCAATATACAGGGCAAAATAGGCAACCTTCCTCACAAACTTCAGAAATTCACTGGCCAAATCCAAGCTCCCTGCCTAGTTCCAAGAACTCCGTACCTTCTCGCTCGAGTGCGTAGCGGGACATACTTGTCGTAGAAAACAAGTCAGGTGAACTCTGCACTCATCGTGTGCAACATAACTCCAACTTTCGTAGCATTTCCACCAAATGCGGGGCCCTTAACCAACTGAACACTGCACAGCTAATCCTGTCTTATCCTCGTAAGGAGATGATCGAGATAGCTTCACGAGCTCGGCCTTGACCACTCAGGACACGGCAACTAGAGATCGGGCTGCTACACTGCGGAATCCTGTGGATCCATTCTCTTAGAAAGAAGAAAAGACGATCAGGCAACACCTGAGCAACTTGACCCTCTCACTTGTTGGCTCCGCGACCTCTGACCTGCCTTGCAATCGGAGCAATGCTGATCTGATGCTATGCAACTTAGCCTGCTCCTTTAGACAACTTGCCGAATCGTCGACACTCTCGAGAGAAGAACTATCCTCACCCTCTGCCGCTTACGCTTAGGAGGCATACTCACAATTGCCTCACAAGCACCAATCATATAAATAGTAACCAATGGATAGAGCAAGGAACACATCCACGGCCAGTTGAAAGTAGACGACAGGTCATATGCATTGCAGTCCGAAGAAACACCGCTCTGAACCACTATAAGCTGGACACCCCTGACTCTTTAAATAAACTGCCACAGGCGGAAATAAATTTCTTTCTTTAAAATATGGAAGGGTTTCAACGTACATTTATAAGAGTGTTGTACAAAATAACACATGTCTTCCAATGGACATAACAAAATACAAAATATCCTTAGTGTGATCATGTTACAAAATGTACAAAATAATCAATCCTTCCACTCTGTACGCATATGCACCCCCATCCACACAGTCAACCGTCCGTTCCGGCTCTCTTATCTGCATCACATTGAAATAACTGAAAGAGAATACATCTCAGAAGTGGAATCTTTCGTATAGAAGTATACATAGTATACTGTAAAACCATGGCTTTTAAATCATAACTACCATCGACTCGAAACATGAATACACGGTAGCAATACATATTAGCAATAGCAATGGCAATAGATAGCAATACGATGGATTCTCTTTTTATGGGATTGATATCAATAGTATGTAACATGTGGTTGCCAATATCTCATCGATATTATCATCGGGGGGTAAGTACGCGAGACAAGAGGAAGGTGGGATAACAACGCTAAACATGGGACTCGAATCATAGGGAGTCGTTCGAATTGCATGAAGCATGTTCTTACTTGATCCTTTAAATGGAATAATGCCCGATAGATCAATGATCAAACTACAATGAAATGAAGGGAAGGCTATAACAGGCTGACACCGGGCTGCAAGCGCATACGGGAAATTCGTGAGCACCAAGGGTAGAACATCAGGGCTACACCAGTTAGACGACCCATAATAAGCATCAGCATAGAAACCACGACAAAAGGAAAAAACGCAATGGGAACACAAGCACAAAGACTGGCTCGGGAGCACGTACGTACAATAGAATCGAGAAGCGGGACCACCAAGATGCAAAGAAGCCAGAAGAACCATCAACTCCAGGAACACTCAAACAAAACAAAGCCAATCAAATGCCAAAAGATAACCCGTAACTCAAAACCCTCGTTAGATCGACACCAAAAACGTACAAGTTCCTTGATACCACGGAGAACGATGTCTCAAGTCGGAAAATCCCAAACAAAGCCAAAGAATCGAAGATAGAAGCAAGAAAGAATGGATGAAAACCCTTGTAATGTAGAGAAAATTCCGAAAAACGTAGATAGGAAATAAGGTATGGGAATGAAGTCAATCAATCAAAAAAGGTACTAAATAACTCGCCATACTACCGGGTCGACCACGTCCACAGCACCACGGGGTGCGCCATGCTGCCGGCTTAACAAATAATTCTCATGCACGATCACCGCGTGATGCGGGCTACAATTACCGCGGGTTTGTGCTGGTCGTCACCGCGGGTTGCCGGTCTGCACTGCCGGGCGGGTCTTTGGTGGCCACGTGCCCTCCAAAACAAAATTCATGAATAGTTACACGCGAGGGGGCACTCATCTAAGAGCGCGGTGTGCCACTGACTCACGGCAATGAACATACAAACTCAACTAAAACGATCCGAAACGCTTTGATAACTTTGAGGAAATCGGAACACCTAAACACCTAAACCTCAAATAAATAGATACCCAATAAGACTATAGCTCCTAAACACAAACTATAAACGACTAATCATCAACCCATGAACACATAAAAGCTTAAAACCGTACCGTATACACCGGCTGCGGCTATAAGGTGTTTACAAAACTCGTGGAAAAATTGCGTTGTTTTTCTGGATTATGATCTTGTAACCAGATCAGGGAAGCCACTACGACTTGACTGCCTATCCACAGTTGAACCAAATTTGCTCAGACAATAATAAGACGAGCAACAAAGAACAGATCAGAATGTACAGAAACAGATCGCTTCAAATGGTTCCCTCCGAACAGGACATGTCATCAGATCATCCAGTTGGGTGAGCAGTGTGTACGTAAATAACCGTCTTGTTGTGTCGGAATGTTCGATTTGAGACATCAGGATTAGGTCTGCAAGCACATCGTGAGTCGGTTTTTGTTAGTATCATACTGGTGGCCGAAAGAGTTCATGATTGAAGTACACAGTTTCTGGTGGTGAAGAAGATGATAGTCAGACATTGCGGAATTTGTATCTAAATGCTTGAATGCCAACAAGAAGTAAGGGCCGCGAGAGGAAGAAACCCCGGAGGGTTACATCGAGTTTGTCTATTCCTGATGGAAATGGAAGCCACATTTCCATGATTTGTGACGAAGGTACCCCATCTTTCGAGGACTGCACGATGCGATTTGGTCTGTTATCGATCCCGACTGACCAAATCAGGCTGTTTCATTCCGTATAGAAGACTTACAGACAGATAGGATGGCGGAGATCTTTCGAGAGGTTTAGTCGATTAATGGTGTGACCAAAGTTATCGTATCACGATCGTTGATCCACGATTACTCTACACTTCTTGCACCGTTATACAGCAGGCTTTAGGTCAGACTATACCTGGTACCGCTTACCACTCCTCAGACAGACGGACAGTCAGAGCGGACTCTCCAGACACTAGAGGATTGTTGAGAGCCGATAGTACTCAGATTTTGGTACTAGTTTGGCAAGATTCCTTACCCTCTTGTGAATTCTCTATGAATACAGCTATCCGACGAGCATTGAGAGGCACCTGTTTAAGCGTTACATGGCAAGAAGTGCCAGATCTCCCGGCTATACTGGGATGATATTTCAAACCAGTGCCACGAACTGGGGCAGATATGATTCGTGAATGACTGAGAAGGTGAAATTTATTTCAAACAAAGAATTGAAGACAGCACAGGATTAGGCAAGACCAAATACGCCATGTCCAGAGCAGACCGTTTCGCTTCGAAGAAGAGGACACAGAGTATTCTTGAAGATTTCTCCTTTCCGAGGCTTTGTCAGATTGGCAACGGGGAAATTGTCTCCTAGACACATGGTCCGACGAGATCTTGAAAAGATTGGCGATCGAGCTTACACTTGCTCTTCCTCCTTTCTCTATCTGGAATACATGATGTGTTTCAGTATCAAATGTTGCGAAAATATATGCCAGATGTTTTCTCATGTCATTCAACCTGACGAAGCGGAACTTGATCAGACATTGAGCTTATATGAACAACGATACAGATTCTTGATGATCGGAA
>NW_027331716.1:0-3445 GCF_022965805.1 Primulina eburnea
CGGCGGAGCCTAGTGCTCATCCCCATGGGCAATGTGGAGGTGAAGACTGATCAGTCGACCAGATGATAAAAGAGAATAACATTTAAGGATCAAACTTCACCCAAAATGATAAAGGATTGAAAGCTTTACGAATAAATGATTTTACGATTTACAATTTATTTATGCGTAAAAGATATTTTTATTAAAAGTATGATTTTATTGCATGTGATTGTATATATATTATTTGCTACTCATGTTTAGAACGTGCTGAGTCATTAGATGCACTAGCTTTGAATGTTGCAGGATTCGATGGTATGAGAAGGCGCTGACGCTTGTGTGGATCGAGTGCGGCAATACACTCCTGAGGCAAATTTATTTTTCGCACTAGCTTGTTAGATAAAAGATTTAAAGTATTATGGTTAAGGAGTTTATCAGGGATTTTATGCTTTATTTTATTGTTAGTTGATATTTCTAAAAGATCGATGTAAGATTTTTTGTTAGTTGACAATTTAGAGGTTTTTGGGCACTTGAGAATTTAATTGTTAATTTATTATGATATATGAAAATGTTAAGTTACTTTTATTAGTCATTTTTGAGTTTAGTGAACGTTTCATTTAAAGCATTAATTAATACATCCGTTGATTCGTCCTTTCTGAGTGTATCAACATTCTTCTGACAATAGTACGATGTTCCAGTATGTTGTTCGGCGCATTATTTTACCAAAATCAAAACAAATGTTCAAATAATCACTAAATTATCGAAACCCCACTCCCTTTCCCCCCCCCCCTCCTATAAAATATAATAGAATATCTTTTAGACATCAATATAAAAATGTAGGTCCAATATTATTAATTTTATTTAAAAAAATTAAAATTTATCAGGGTCACTCAGAACTCGACCAACCCGATCATTCTTTTCGTGTCAGTTGTCGGTCCACCCGATCTGACTCGACCCGAAAACCCCAAACCCAAACTCATTTTTTCGGGTTTGAACCGCGTCGGGTTGGTGGTCGTGTCTGATTTTGACACCCTTATCTGAGAGATGTCCAAATTCAAAGTGTTCACCATCAAGAATGTTCAGCAACCAGAATGAACTGACATTCTCCGAGTAAAGTTCGTGAAATCAAGCAGGAGATTGGAATGATATAGCTCCAAGTGTGAAGATTGTTAAAGCCAGCGTGGCTTGTCAACTAACAATCACAATGGAAACTTATTTTCCATGTCAAGTGCTTCGGAAAACACCCTCTCCTAAATATTGAAGAAACCGAGGTCTCAGAAGAACAAATCAGTTGTCTTTCCAAAGTCATTCCAGAGATCAGATTGAGGTCTACTAGAGCTGAGGCACCCATTGATTCCTTTCAATCAGTAGTTCTTAGTCACGCAATCAGTTGAAGAACCTAAATTGAAGAAACCAGCTGGTATCCCTCAAGCTCATCTCCGAATCTGGTGAAATCTTGAAGCTTATAGGTCTTCAAGCACCTCCTACCACAGTGATCCGACCTACTATTCTTATGATCGCACGACCTAAGGTGTGGTGATTCGCGAGAAAGTGGACCAACTACTTTAGGGATAAGTATTTCTCTATCTCTGACTGTATACAACGGAAGGGCAAATTAATTGAAACACAGGCAATCAACTCTGTTCAGACTCACATCGATCTCATCTGGATGTGACATTAATGAGTTTGCTGAATCAGGTTAGAGGATTTAGTGAAGGGTTACATTCAGAACGTGTCTTTTCGACGCCTAAAGAAGAAGTCAGTTCTGAAGAAATATATTGCTTTGGAGGACTATGGTTCTGAAAACTGTCAACAGCATAACAATCGCACATGCTTGAAAGAAAATTTATTTATTTGATCTAGTGGATGAGAGAGGCTACTGAAGTGACTGCCGAACTGCAGCTGAACTATAACCCAACTAGTCCAACTGCCTATGCCGACAAGCAGTATTTAACAACTGGAAATTGAACTATCTCTCTTCAAATGAAGATAAACTTTGGGAGATGGATCACAGTTGTATATACTATTGACATCAGTATTCCTCAGTCAGCTGAGCAGGTTCAGCCAACAGAAGCTCAGTTTGAACCAATCAAGGAGAAAGTTGTTGAACAAGGTTATGAGCAAATAACTGAATCTTTTCATGAGGATTTAACCATCCACTTCTCTGCACCTTCTAGATCTTCACCAACTGGACAAACTCTTTACACAGATGTTGGGTTATCACAACCACGTTGACGAAGTGGTCAGATCAGTTACCACTGATATTCAGGTGAATTGTGACACTTGTCCAACTAGCTTAGCAAAATGCAGAACCAAGCTTATCAGAAAAAAATAGCTTTGGAGGCTATGTTTAAATGCATTGAAGAAGAATTTCAGTCGGTTGTTATGACTGAACAACGATCGGGAGCGGCTCAGTTGCAACAAACGCACAATCACTGAAAAACTGCAACTGAAGCACCCTATACTTTAACTGCTCCTCTGAATCATCCTTTAGTTTTTGATCAACACAAGATGAAGTTGAAGAAATATTGCTGAATTGGAAAATCAAACTGAGACTGGATCCTAAGCCTTAGCAACGATAACTTTCAGTGGAAGAGCCAAAGGAAAAGCACCGACTATAACTGAAACGCTCCTCTGAAATGCCAATTCCAGCTGATATTATGATCGAAGCATTCAGTCCATTTTTTCACAATTTGATCTCTACAATCTCAGAAATCAATCATTGCAACTGATGTGTACTCTAGAATTTGATTCCTTCAAAGATCATGCAATGAAGGACTTCAAGCAGGTCACAAAAGGCATCACTGCCTTGTTCCTTGCGTTGACCAACTGAAGAAAGATAGGTCACGGTTCCAGCTTTGTTCCAAGCCCAGGATATGATCATCAATAGAATTGACTTCATGCATACAAATTTGTCCAAGAGAATGGACTTAATGCAAGAACAAATGCTTCAAGCAGTATCTCAAGTCAGTTCAGAACTCCCTCCTTCTCTCTCACATGGCAGGTGTTGACAAAAGGGGAAGAGGAACCGCTTAGCAAGGTCAAATTGGTACTTCCAAAGAAAAGAACTGGATATCCAACTGATCAAAGACCAGCTGATAAGAAAGCTAAGAAATAATGTATGTCCGATCAATTCAATAGTTCAGCAGTTAATTCGATCTTTATTCTTATTTCGTATGAATCTGTACATTTCTATTGAAGATTATTATCTACTACCACAGTTATATCAGTTCTCGAAATCTAGTTTTTTTCAAACACCTAAAAGGGGGAAATTGTTAGAATTAAAGGTTCGAAATCGAACGAACATAGCTAAATGATCTGATAAGACAACTAAACTATCAGTTGGGAACTGAACTGGAAGCCTTAAGTCAGTTCAATTGATCAGTCGAATAGTCAGTTTGACACGTCATCAGTTAAACCAGCTTTAAATCGACAAATCATCACTAATCATACTGCAACTAACAGAAGG
>NW_027331717.1:0-513 GCF_022965805.1 Primulina eburnea
AAGGGGAGGGATTCTATTTTTGTTGTTGTGGATAGATTCTCTAAGATGGCACATTTTATAGCTTGTCATAAAACCGATGATGCTTCAAACATTGCGGATTTGTTCTTTAGAGAAGTCGTTAGGTTGCATGGATGCCTAGGACTATTGTTTCTGGTCGCGATGTTAAATTCTTGAGTTACTTTTGGAAGACTTTATGGGCTAAACTTGGCACAAAATTGTTGTTTTCTACTACTTGTCATCCTCAAACGGATGGACAAACTGAAGTTGTCAATAGAACTTTGGGAACACTTTTGCGTGCTATTCTTAAAAAGAACTTGGATTGACATTTCTATGGACTTTATTTGGGGTCGCCTAGGACTAAGAAGGGGAGGGATTCTATTTTTGTTGTTGTATAGATTCTCTAAGATGGCACATTTTATAGCTTGTCATAAAACCGATGATGCTTCAAATTGCGGATTTGTTCTTTAGAGAAGTCGTTAGGTTGCATGGCATGCCTAGGACTATTGTTTCTGG
>NW_027331718.1:0-100000 GCF_022965805.1 Primulina eburnea
TACTGTCTAGGAGGTTGGCAAACTGTCTGGCTTTCTCGTGGCCTCTGCTGTGACTGAGATGGTGCTGGCTCAAATGAACGAACAGCAGCTGATGGTCTACTCCACTGTGCCGCTGATCCAGATGATTCGGCTCCCTGGGATCTTTGGGAACCCCTCTGTGGACATACTCTGGCAAAATGTCCCTGTTGTTGGCAGAAGTGGCAACTACCAAGTACTCATTGGCATTGCTCAGTGGAATGTCTCCCTCCACAATTTCCGCAGTAAACGACGGTATAACTCTGCTGAGAACCACTGGAGCTAGAAGAACTGCCGCCAGGCTTCTTAAACTGCTTTCCTCTAGCCTTCAGAAAATCTTTCCTTCCACCACTGCTACTGCCACTCTCGAATCGGGGAGGTGGTTGCTGTGGTCTCCTCTCTGCCTTATCAGGCCCGCTTCAGCGCCCTTTGCTCTATTCATAGCATCAGCAAAGTTATTTGGTCGCCCTGTGTTCACCAAGGTAAAAATATCGGGATTCAAGCCATTGATGAACTGATCGGCAACGGCTTCGTCATTTTCAGACACATGTGGAGCAAACTTCAACAAGGTAGAGAACTTGGTCACATATTCTTCAATGTTCAGTTGACCCTGTCTCAAATTGGCAAACTCCGCCCCCTTGTCTTTTCTGTACGATATTGGGAAAAATCTCTGATAAAACTCAGTTTTAAATACATCCCAAGTAATAATCGTACCTCGTTGCTCCAAGGCCCTCTTCATTGTAACCCACCAGCTTTGTGCAACATCAAGCAACTGGTGCCCAATCAATTTAATCCGGCGCTCATCACTGTACTCCAGTGAATCAAACAGCATCTCAATGCTACCTAACCAACTCTCACACTCGACTGATGTCTCAGTACCCTTCAGAGTGGGTGGTTTGAATGACTGAAACCTCTTCAGCAAGGTTTCCATTGGAGTCAGTGTTACATCCATTGGAGGATTTGATGTACTACCCTGTTCAGGTACTCTTCTCGGAGACATATCTGATAATCAAATGGATTAGTAACTCAATCCAACAAACCTGTTTCAATTAAGTCCTTCCTCCGATCATCTTACTGCTGATCGAGAATCGGTTCAGATCTGTTCCCAATAATACATATTACAAAATCAAATCAGATAAATCAAGTAACATGTATTATATAAAGCAGTACAACATGCTAGCATTCAAAAGCAGGAAAGAAAACCTCAATCTACCCCGCTCACTAGCCTCTTCTATCTCAATCTAAAGGATCTATCGCTCTGATACCACCTGTTCTGGGGACCCGGACGCTAATCATGATCTTAATCATCATTGGGACTAATTAATCAATTATAAAAACAAGGTCTAAATTTTTTTTTTAAAATACAAAGCGGAGACGTAATGTAATTTACTCAAATTACATATTAAACATGAAAATACAAATCTTGTGTTATCTACAAGAATTCAACTAGGTTCAACTATATATCAATGTTGAATCCTAAGTTGCTTCAAAGCCCGGACCTCCACGCTATCTATCTTCTCTCATTCTCTTCTTGACCCTGATCCAGCCCCACCTGTTGTCATGCACACATACAAAACAAGACAACAGCCGGATAACTCCGGTGAGAAATACATCCCAGTATAAACAATGTAAACATGCAATTATATAGAAACATATACAAAAGCATATATCAGTTATCATTAACATGTAGCAATTCAACAAACATGAATGATAGAAAACTGTAAATCAACATGTCATATCAGACTCAACTCAACCGACGAGTCGTCTCAGACTCGACTCTACTGACGTGTCGTCTCAGACTCGACTCAACTCTAACCTAGGGATCCCGATTTTTGGATATAGATAATTATATCGAATCTCAGTCGATAGGAATAAATCAATCCCTAAACGGCATCGATATAATTCATATATCAGTGTCTGGGCGAATCAGCCGCAGAATTGACGAATCAGTCAAGAATTAGGCGAATCAGCCAATAACCAGACGAATCAGCCTGTAATTAAGCGAATCAGCTTAAGTTTGGACGAATCAGTCAATAACCAGACGAATCAGCCGGTAATTAAGCGAATCAGCTTAAGTTTAGACGAATGAGTCAATAACCAGACGAATCAGCCGGTGACTAGGCGAATCAGCCCATGACTCAACGACGCAGTAATCAATACATGCATTCAGCATCTAAGCAAATCAGTCGATGACTAGCGAATCAGCAGTCCTTACATGCAGTGGCTATAAATCAATAGACTACAAATATAAATCTTATCATATTAGCTATAAATCAATAGACTACAATCATAGTCTCATCAATTGCAAATATCAAGGCAATAAATGAAAGTATGTGATTTAGGGAGACTCGAGTCAAACCTCACTCGAGTTGTGCAATCCCAACTCAACATTAATTTATACCTTTCTTTCTGATACTCTTGATCTATCGAAGTCTCGGACCCCAAGCCTATCAATACTCAGTCTGACAATAACAATATTGAGGGTACAGTATCAATACACCACTCAATCAATACTGGATAAAATCAGAATTCAATCAAATTCTGTTTCAACAATATAACGTCATATTTTCAATATATCCAGCACTACCATATCAGTCAGATATCAATCCCAACACCTCATACTCGATAATACTTCAATCTTGATATCAATCCTCAATCAATCTCAACTCTAAAAATCATAACAATTTCATATGGTATCTTTTCCTCAATCCGGTTTCGATTATACGATGTCTAACATGACAAGAACATCATATATGAATCATATCAGATTCTGACAATACCATAATTTCAAATCATATCAAAACGTAGCAAAACTTACGTCCAGTTGTAGCCTACGTCGATAGGAACTCAGTATCGAAGTCGGATTCAAAATCGGATAGACAGATTTCTCACAAAAGGCGTAAGGATTTTCAACTCCTTTTCAGAAACCTTTTTCTCAATTCCTTCGTTTCCTTTTTCTTTCTTCTGAAGCAATTCGAATGTTTATATATATATATATATATATATATATATATATATATATATATATATATATATATATATATATATATATATATATATATATATATATATATATATCATGCATGCAACAAGGCAAGTGGCCCGCTCCTTCGCGTAACACGTCTCGCGCATATGCGCGACCTCTTTCGGCGCATATGCGCGAGACACAATTTATCGGCGCGTGTGTCTCGGCATCTTTCGCGCATATGCACGCCTCCAGTCCGCGCATGTGCGCCAATTGTTCTGCCATGCTCGCGCATGTGCGCCGTTCACGTCGCGCATATGCGCCAATGCTACTGGACGTTCCGCGCATGTGCGCGCATTCAAGTCGCGCATGTGCGCGCATGGTTCTGTCTTCCTCGCGCATGTGCGCCGATACATGTCGCGCATGTGCGCGGGGACTTCTCTTTGCATCTCTTTAATTTTCTTTCGTCTTTCCTCGTCCGATCCGTTCCTTCTATAATCATATCAATTATCATCTATGATTATAAAAATCATTTCCAAATCTTTTCAGATTAACCGGATTAATTTCTCGGGCCTTACACTTATACATATTCTCAATGGATAGTTCATTCATTTTGCTAGGCTCAAATTTTTCTTGATCTACTGTTGATCTGACAAATTGAATGTACTTTCCTTAGCTTACTGTCAACTGTGGTTGTGTATCTTTTGAAAGTGTTTCTCCTTGATTACTGAACCCTAAACCAGTTTTGTCAGAAACTGATTTTTGAGAATTATGCATCTCATTCAATGTAGTAGACGACTTATTCCAAGATTGAATGAGTTCAGTCTGTTTTGAATTTTCAAGGATTAATTTCTGGATCAGTGACTGATCTTTCTTTTTCTCCGCTTTTAGCTCAGCAATTTCCCTTCTTAGACTCAACTCATCAACTGATTCATCAGTTTTGGTTTTGTTGTCTATGGGATCATTTTGCTTTGATTTCATTTCCTCAAATGATGATGCAAGTTTTTGGTACTCATTTACCATATCATGCAATGTCAAAATGAGTTCTTCTCTTGTAAAATCAATTGAACTAAAATCAAATACTTGTTGACTTGTAGATTCTGCTTCAGCATCATTTGCCATTAGACATTTGACTTCCTCTTCATCACTTGAGCTATATGAGCTTTCTGGTTCTGATTCATCACTATCAGTTTCTACCCATTTGGATTTGTTCTCTTCTGCTAATAGAACTTCGTATTTCTTTCTGTTGGTTTTCTTATCATCTCTGGGCCTTCTCTTATGCTCATATGGTTTCTTTCTTCTGTCAGTTGATCCTTGACTGTCCTTTTTAGGTTTAGGACAGTCTGCAATGTAATGACATGTTTTGCCACAATTGTAGCAAGCATTTGTTTCTTCTTTTGAATTATTTTTCTGGTATTGCATCTGAAAGTTTCCTTGGTTCTTTCTCATGAACCTCCCGAACTTTTTGATGAATAATGACATTGCATCATTGCTTAACTGATCAGCAGATTTCTCAGCTGAACTGCTTGATTCAGTTCTGACAGCTGCTAAGGCAGTTGTAGTTGTAGGAGTAGATGGTTCTCCTTCTCTGTTCTGCATTTCAAATTCATAAGCTTTTAAATCAGCAAACAGTTCATGAATTTCGATCTGGTTCAAGCCTTTTGATTCTCTCATAGCCATAGTTTTGACGTCCCATTCCTTTGGAAGACCTCTCATTACTTTCAATGCAACCTCTTTGTTAGTATGCACTTTTACGAGTGCATTTAATTCATTTACAATGCTGTTCACCCTTTCGTCATACTCATTCATTTACTCTCCAACCTTCATTTTGATATTGTCAAATTTCTGGACAGCAACAGATAGTTTATTTTCTTTTGTTTGGTCATTTCCTTCATATAACTGAATCAACTTCTCCCAAATTTCTTTTGCTGTTTTGCACATCTTTATTTTGTTGAAGGTTGCTTTATCCAGTGTCTTGTATAGAGTATCTTTGGCCACATTGTCAAGATTGGCTTTTCTCTTGTCCTTAGTTGTCCATTCTTCTCTGGGCTTCTGAATTCTCTGTGGTGCCCCTTCAGTTATGGCTATTGCTGTGTTTGCTTTCAGAATCTTCATGGGTCCGTCTGTCATGACAAACCACATATCATCATCTTGTGCAGCTAAGTGAGCCTGCATTCTGATTTTCCAGTCATCAAAATCTTCTCTTGAGAA
Organism: Primulina eburnea; assembly: GCF_022965805.1. Classification (NCBI taxonomy): domain Eukaryota; kingdom Viridiplantae; phylum Streptophyta; class Magnoliopsida; order Lamiales; family Gesneriaceae; genus Primulina; species Primulina eburnea. The sequence continues at coordinate 5,192 of NW_027331718.1, forward strand.
CATAGGAATTTTATTGAAAGAAGTCATGCAAGCAGATTTATAGATCAGAAGTATTCAAAAAATAAGATTCAAATGCTCTGATACCACTTGATAGGATCGGTTCTCGTAATAAGAGTGTTTAGAAGGGGGGTTGAATAAACACTCACACTTAAAAAATGTTCTTTAAGAATATTTTGAGTTCAGTTTGGTGACAAACTGAATCTCGGAATCTTGTTGGTCAATAACAATCAGTTAAACTAGAATAGTTGCGGAAAGTAACTAATTAAAAGATAGAATACGAAACTAAAAGAAATATGCAAGAGTTGTTTCTGGATGTTCGGAGAATTTAATTACTCCTACGTCACCCCTTCTATCACAAGGATAGGATATTCACTAAAAGAATTTGATCAAGTACAAGGCTTGCTGAAACTCTTAGTTCTACACAATATTTTCAGTACGTAACTGATATTAGCACAATTGATTCTAACAGCTTTTAGATAGTGCTAATAAGCTCAGATTGTAGCCTTGATTGCTACGAATAATTCAAATGAGAGTGAGCTGAGATTTTGACAGAGTAACAGCAAGCTTTAAGATTAAATGATCGTCACTGCTTTATCTGTTGTTCTTCAGTTATATTTATACTTCTTTTTCAACGGTAACTTTGATATGCATTTGAATTATAGTATCCGTTGATTGCTACTTCATCATTCATTGGGCAATGTTCTCTTCATTGATTGTGATGCGGCGTCTTAATTGCAATAGCCGAAACACATTGTTCTATGCTGTAATGATTGAAGTGCGAAGTTCTTGTAATCTGTTATGTCTCCTTTGTTCTTTCCCGAGACGTCTTCAGTTGAGAGACTGATCAGTTTCAACTGATCAGTTTACTTTATATCATTGTATCAACTTACTTCAGTTGCCGAATTTGCTTGTGCGCATCAGTTGATTCATATTTTGTTAATCGATTGGTTTATGTTTTGTCAAACTCCAGAATCTAGTTTCCAACAACTTGTTTTCGTTGCTAGGACCTAGCCAACCGACCCAGACCCTGAACCAACCCCTTGTGCACCTTCTAAGGACCCTAGGGATCTAACCTAGCCCAGCCCACAGCCCCCTGGCCGAGCCAATTCTCCCTGCCCAAGCTGGTACAGCCTGCGCGTTATTCCCCTTGCTCTCGGGTGGAGTCCTTGTTGGTGTGGACTCCTCCCAAGCCCACCTAACTCGAGTCCCAGCGTGGCTAGGACCCCTACTCCGAACCCTCACGGCCCTGGCTAACCCTGGAACCAAGCCAAGACTCACCCAGCCCCTACAACATGAAACCCGATCACCCCCAAGCCAAGACAGCCGCATGCAGTTTTCTGTTTTCTCGCTTCTCTTGGTTTCTGCCGAAATTGGGTGGGTATATGGGACTTAGTTTTACTTGAAATCTTTGCTTAAACATAGTATAGCATCATGGCATCCCCTCAGCATGCAAAGAACACTTTAAAGAAATTCAAATCATGAGTTTAACATACAAGAGTGCATAAATCCGAAAATTTCAGAAAACTTCTATGTGATCTTCATGCATCCAATAATTAAAAGAGTTATATGATATTATGGATGAGAAAAGGAGATTAGGGTGTGCCTTTGCATTTTAAACGCTCGAGTAATCGCTGACGACGAAGAACGAGAGACGCCTTGGCCAACTATCTTCTTGAACCTCTCGATTTTTCCTTCAAAAAAGCTGTGCAAGTGTGCCGTGAGGTTGAGAGTGAAAGTAGAGAGTTTCTGAATTTTTAAATTGTGTGGCCGATTGCTTTTGTGTGCATGGGGTAGGTTTAGGTGTTACAAACAATATATATACTTAATTAATCCCTTAACCAAGCTTAGGCCCATTAAGAATTTAATTAGGCCCAATTAAGCTTACTGGTGATTAATTAATATATCAAAAATAATTTTGTTTAATAAAGTTTGTGAATTTATTAGCCGGGTTGCCAAAAAGTTCGCATTTTTGTTGAAAATCCAATACCGATAAAAATTACGTCCCGACGTACAAAATCATCTCAAAACCTTAAATTTCAAAAATACTAACAAGCATCAACCTTATTTTTAAATAATTAAAAATAATTATTTAATAAAAATATTTTACATTTTCTTTGGCCCTCGGTCCCCGTTCCTCGATCGTAACTCGAATAACATTTTAAAAAATACATTTTAATGCAACCATGTAGAAAGTATATTTTAAATATGTCAATATGCACAACATAATTAATTAATGCAATTAAAACCTTTAATCTAAATACAAGGGAATTAAATAATTGCATGCATGTGGTTCGCGTGGACCCTTAAATTTTCGGGGCGTTACACGGAATCCCTCTCATTCCCATGTGGGTCAGTTCATTCATGTTCCCTCCACCTATAAGCATGTCAGGAGCCGCTCATTGTCTGTGCAACTGATGGCACCGCAATCACCCCCAGCCCTCTTCGGCCCCGGGCCTCACAGTTAAGTCCAAACTGAAGTGGGTTTGTACAAATCTTGTATTGATCAAAGTCTTTTAGTGGAAATCATATCTTCATGATAGAAGATGTGACGTAGGAGTAATTGAAATCTTCGAACATCCAGAAACAAACTTTGTGCATCTTTTACAAGCTTTTCGGTTACTATATTCTATCTTTCAGTCAGTTAAATTCCGCACTTAACTGTTACTGACTGTGATCGACTGGCATGATTTTGAGGATCAGTTTCTCATCAAACTGATTCAAACCTTCGAAAAAGAGTCAAAAACCGTGAGTGTTTTTTCAACCCCCCCCCCCCCTTCTAAACACTCCTTTTCCTATAACCGATCCTATCATTTTGTATCCCGAATATAAATTTTAATTAATTATGAAAATGCGTCGTATGCTCTATTTTAAGGAAAAACTACGTATGTACATGATTTTGATAATTGATGATGTTTTTGAAGGATGAGAGTTGGTTGTGACTGACGATATATGTATACGATGAGCTGTAAGGCCAAGGCTCAGTGGATTGGTAATACTGTCGTTGATGTTCCCGCCGGCAGGTACCACAGTTATATGTAGATGGATCCATCAAATAGAGCTGAGACAATAGAACTGATATAAAAGTCACAACTAATGAACTGAATTCAATTAAAAAAATATATACGTATATGATGATATGATGAGACATGTTTTGACACGTTATGCTATTATACGACATGTTTACGTTTAGGCCTTTAAGTTCATGAAATGTATTTTATTACGGTATTTTTCAATGTTGTGTGATATGTATAAGTATTTGTTATAACGTTACAGTTGTGTGGAGTTTTTAGACTCATTAGGTGTGAATGATGCAGCTGAGTATGTTGATGAGGAGGCTGGAGGCATCGAAGTCTGAGTAGGCGGGGCTGCATGGGCGCACATGAACCCGAACACCATATTTTCCGCACATCATGTTTTGAGTTAGGAGTGGACATGAATATTCTTTTTATGCTTTTGTTTCATTATGTTGATGTTATGATGGTTTTTGCACGTTGTATATTTGCATTATTTTAAAACGTAAGTCCAAGGTTGGCGACATGTTTTTTTATTTAAACTGCAAGATTTTTATCGGTTAACTAATTGCTATTATTTTAAAATGTGAAATTTTCAATGGTATTGTATGCATGCATAAGATGTTAATTTTCGAGAATGAGTTTGTAACGTACCGTACTTTTGAACTATTTTAAAATTTGCGGAAAAATAAAATTTTTCATAAATACCAATAAACTTTCAAACTGTGATCATAAACGAACTGTCCAACCGAAAATATTTGCAAAAGAGTGAACACCACTAAAGTTACTAAGGAAAAATGCTTGTTTAAACATTGTAATCAAAACGTGAAATCATAGTATTTTGAAAATTTCATAAAAACTTATAATATGGCGGTCCTTAGGTTTAACCTCCCGCTAATACAAGCCAGCTCACTGGTCCTCACCTCTCGTCTCTTCAAACTCATCCTCACCTGCATCGACCAAGTCTAGTGAGTCTAAAGACTCAACATGTATAAACTGGAAGTAACAAGTAATGTAATGCCCAGAAATGTTAAATCTATGAAATTATAATTTTATAAGTTAATCGGGACTGATATAGTTATAGACGGACCATCCCGAGATTAGTTGGTTTAAAAATGTGAAGGGCATAATATTGGACAGATTTAGTGGCGCCCGAGCGGTAGAAAAAGCCCGCCCGAGCGCCATTGTTCAACAAAATTATGTTTTGGGCAGAAGCTTCCGCGCCCGAGCGGTACATTTTGACCGCCCGAGCGCCAAAGTATCATTCGGAAAGTGTTGGACAGAAACTACCGCGCTCGAGCGGTACATTCTTACCGCCCGAGCGCCGCCTGAAATGTGTTAATGTTTTAAGAAGACACGTATGAGATTTCATGCAATATATATGAGTTGAGCTGTCTTCATTTCTCTTCATTCTTCATCAGCAGAACCGAGAACAAGCTTTCCCTCAAGCTTTTCATATTAGAATTGGTATTGTGAAAGATTTATACCTCCAAATTTAAATCCAAGCATAGATTTGAACTCCTATCTTTGAAGACTACAAGAAGATGTAAGTTTCAATTATTTTCAGCATGTTTCGATATTTGTGTGTTGGAAGAATTCAGATTTGAGTTATAATATGTGTTCTTGATATCATGCGCATCGTAGAAACGTTACCGGAATTATTTTCAGATACCGTATGACGTTGTTTCGAAATTCCAGCATGTATTATGAGAGATTATGCAGATTTTCAGTGTTGAAATGATTGTGCTATTGATGTTGAATTGATTGAGGTTAATCGATTATTGTTATGTTGAGATTGAGTTATCGGTATCGCGAGACTACGCCGTTACGCCGTTGAATTACATTGAAAGCGATTACAGAATTGTACATTGAGATGTATATTGATAGAGTGCACATTTATTATGCTATTTCAGATTTGTATTGACTACTTGGTATTCGAGACTTCGACTACGACACCGACTATTCGACAAGAAAGGTATAATTCATGTGGTCTCGGGATTGCACAACTCGATTCAGATTTGATACGAGTTTCCCTAAATCACATACTAGATTGTTATTACGTTTGATTATGTAATGTCTTGTTTATTGATTTATATTCGAGTCCTGAGATAGGAGATATTGGCAGATTGGCCAAAACTAGATGTTTCGGTGTATCGACGCATAGGAGTAGATTTACTCTATGTGCAGACCCTCGATACAGAGTTGACCGAAGTCTAGGAATAAGACGTACCGTCGCCCCGAGTGGTTGGGTAGGTGACAGACCATCTTATTCACACCGGGATCCCTAGATTAGAAATGAGTCGAGTCAAGATTTACATGTTGAATACAGATTTGTATTCTCCTACATGTTTAGATTTGCATTCATGTTACTTGATATATGCTATGCTTTTGTACATGATTATTACATTGCATGCATCCATGTTTTATACTGGGATATGTTCTCACCGGAGTTATCCGGCTGTTGTCGTGTCTGTATGTGTGCATGGCAACAGGTGGGGCAGGATCTGGGTCACGAGGAAGATGAGAGATTGTTGATAGCGTGGAGATCTCGGGCGTTACAGTTTACTAGTTGTTTGTACTAGATTTATACTGAGACTTCTAAACATTAGTGGATGATTGTACTAAACAGACATGTATGTACGTTATGTTGTTTATTTACTATAAAGACATGTTATGTTTTAATTATACATTCGATTTAAAATTAAAAAGCAAAATTTTTGAGCCACATTTTCGAACAAAGATCCAATTAAATCCCAAAAGAATTGAGTTAGAGCCCGGGTCCCCACAACAGGTGGTATCAAAGCAGTAGGTTCTGTAGACTGAGATAGAATAAAATGAGTGGGGTAGATCGAGTCATCTTCCTTGATTTTGAGATGCTAGCATGATTTATTGCTTTCCCTATTGTATGTTGTTGTATTATCTGAATTGATTTACAGCATTTCAAGCCTGAATCAGAACCGATTCTCGATCAGAGGTTATGATCAGAGGAGGGCTGAGACAGATGATATTGATTGTATACTAATAAGTTTGATAATCAGATTTATGCCGCCTAGACGTATACCACAGCCAGAGCAGGGTAGCACGTCAGGTGCACAGATGGATGTCACCGCTACGCCGATGGAGACCTTATTGAAGAGATTTCAGTCTTTCCATCCGCCTACCTTGAAGGGCACAGAGAGTGCAGTAGAGTGCGAGAGCTGGCTTGATGATATCGAAATGTTATTTGAGTCTTTGGCATATACTGATGAGCGACGTGTGAAGTTGATAGGGCATCAGATGCAAGAGGTTGCCAAGAGCTGGTGGTTGACTACGAAGAGAGCATTAGAGCACCGAGGCATTGATATCACATGGAAAGTCTTCAAGGATGAGTTCTATCAGCATTTCTTCCCCGTCTCCTACCGAAAAGATAAAGGAGCTGAATTTGCGAATTTGAGGCAGGGACAGTGGAACATCGAGGAGTATGTTGCTAAATTTTCTGCGTTGCTTCGATTTGCACCGCAAGTGTCCGGGAACGACGAGGCAGTGGCCGATCAGTTCATCAACGGGCTGAACCCCGATGTCTTTACTTTGGTGAACACGGGACGACCCAATACTTTTTCAGAGGCACTGAACAGAGCTAAAGGAGCAGAGGCTGGCTTGATCAGGCAGCGAGGCGCTTCTTACGGTGTTCAGGGGCAGAGAACGCCACAGTCCACGACCGTACAGTTTCCACCACCTCCTCCTCGCTTTGACAGTGGAACTAGTGGTAGTGGCAAGAAGGAATTTCTGAAGGCTAAGGGCAAATAGTTTAAGAAATCCGGGAGTAGTTCATCGAGTTCGAGTGGATCTCGACAGAGAGGTCAGGGTTCAGATTACAGTGGCGTATATTGTAGCTCGTGTAGAGGACGACATGCCACGGAGCAGTGTCAAGGAGTTATGGGACGTTGCAACATCTGCAGGCAACAGGGACATTTCGCCAGAGTTTGTCCTCAGAGAGGTGCACAACGATTTCATAGTACAGGGTCATCAGCACCAGTGCCACAGATGGAGAGACAAGCATCCTCTGTACACTCCTTTCAGCCACCATCCACACAGACCCAGCAGAGACCAGGAGGTAGTCAGACTGTGAGTCAGCCTCCCAGACAGCAGGCTAGGGTATTTGCGCTGACAGAAGAGCAGGCGCAAGAGGCACCCGATGACGTCATTGCAGGTAACTGTTTTCTTTGCGGTTATCCTGCATATGTGTTGATAGACACAGGGGCATCTCATACATTCATATCTGAGCATTTTGCATTGAGACATTCATTGCCTGTTGAGTCTTTGTCGACAGTAGTGTCTATAGCTTCTCCGTTGGGAAGTGGTTTGATATCTGTGACTACTGTTAGACACTGTATGCTTCAGTTTGAGGGGCATGAGATTGATCTTGATTGCGTAGTACTTGGTTTAGCTGATTTTGATTGTATAGTTGGTATAGACATGTTGACCAAGTACAGGGCCACTGTAGATTGTCTCCACAAGATTGTCAGATTCAGACCCGAAATGACAGATGAGTGGAAATTCTACGGAAAGGGTTCCAGATCTCGGATTCCCTTAGTATCTGCTCTGTCTATGAGTAGATTGCTTCAGAGAGGAGCAGAGGGCTTTCTCGTATATTCAGTAGATCAACTGAAGTCGAGCCCAGCATTGGCAGATCTGCCAGTGGTTTGCGAGTTTGCAGATGTGTTTCCTGATGAGATTTCGGGGTTGCCTCCAGTTCGAGAGGTTGATTTTAGCATAGATCTTGTGCCAGGCAGTGTTCCTATCTCGAGAGCTCCGTATAGGATGGCACCGATAGAGCTGAAAGAGTTGAAAGCACAGTTGGAAGATCTTCTGTCCAAGGGGTACATTAGACCGAGTGTATCACCTTGGGGTGCTCCGGTGCTATTCGTTCGAAAGAAAGATGGTTCGATGCGACTGTGTATTGATTATAGGCAGTTGAACAAGGCAACAGTGAAGAACAAGTATCCTCTGCCTCGCATCGACGATTTGTTTGATCAGTTACAGGGATCTTTGGTATACTCGAAGATTGATTTGAGATCAGGGTATCATCAGCTCAGAGTTAGAGACGTTGATATTCCGAAGACTGCATTCCGAACCAGGTATGGGCACTACGAGTTTATTGTTATGCCTTTCAGTTTGACGAATGCGCCAGCGGTTTTTATGAGTTTGATGAACCGAATTTTTCAGAGATATTTAGATGATTTTGTGATTGTATTCATTGATGATATCTTGGTGTATTCGAAAAATTTGATTGAGCATGCAGATCATCTAAGAATTGTATTGAAAACTTTGAGAAAAGAGCAGTTGTATGCCAAACTGTCCAAGTGTGAATTCTGGTTGCGACAGGTTGTCTTCTTGGGGCATATTATATCTGGAGAGGGTATTGCGGTAGATCCGAGTAAAGTTGAGGCTGTGATCAGTTGGCCGAGACCGACTTCTGTGCCGGAAATACGCAGTTTCATGGGTCTAGCCGGGTATTATCGTCGTTTTATCCGAGATTTCTCCAGTATAGCGAAGCCTATCACTCAGTTGACACAGAAGAACATGCCTTTTGTATAGTCCGAAGATTGTGAAGCCAGTTTTGTAGAGCTGAAGAAGAGGCTGACTAGTGCGCCTGTCTTGACGATTCCTTCAGGTACAGGTGAGTTCGTTGTATATTGTGACGCATCTCATAGAGGGCTAGGATGTGTTCTTATGCAGCGAGGGCACGTGATAGCATACGCCTCTAGACAGTTGAAGCCGCACGAGACTCGTTACCCGATTCATGATCTTGAATTGGCGGCGATTGTCTTTGCACTCAAGATCTGGCGTCATTATCTGTATGGCGAGAAATTTGAGATTTATTCTGATCATAAGAGCCTGAAGTATCTCTTTTCTCAGTCAGAGTTGAACATGAGGCAGCGACGATGGCTTGATCTGCTGAAAGATTTTGATTGCGAGATCAAGTACTATCCAGGGAAGTTGAATGCAGCGGCAGACGCCTTGAGTCGAAATGTATGTGCTCTTTCCATATCGACAGTAGGTGTATCGAATTTAGTAGAGGATTGTTGTTTGTCTGGATTGACATTTGATACAGAGAATAGACCGTTGCGACTTGCTGCGATTCAGATTGAGCCAAATCTGATTTTGAGGATCAAAGAAGCGCAGAGAACCGATCCGAGCGTTCAGAAATCGATTGATATGGTCAGAGCTGGTCATATATCAGAGTATCAGGTTAGAGATTCTGTTCTGTATGTGAATAACCGCTTAGTAGTGCCAGAGATTTCAGATTTGAAACGACAGATCATGTCAGAGGCACACCGTAGTCGGTTTAGCATTCATCCTGGTGGCAGGAAGATGTACAATGACTTGAAGACGCAATTCTGGTGGAAGCAGATGAAGACAGATATTGCAGAATTTGTGTCTAAATGTTTGAATTGCCAGCAGGTGAAGGCAGAAAGAAAGAAGCCCGGAGGTTTACTTCAGAGTTTGTCTGTTCCTGAATGGAAATGGGATCACATTTCCATGGATTTCGTGACGAAGTTACCTCGATCTTCGCGGGGCTGTGACGCGATTTGGGTTGTGATAGACAGACTGACCAAATCAGCGTGCTTTATTCCGTACAGAATGAGCTATCGACACGATCAGATGGCAGAGTTGTATGTCAGAGAGGTCGTCAAATTGCACGGTGTGCCGAAGTCGATCGTATCAGATCGTGATCCACGATTCACTTCTCATTTTTGGCACAGCCTGCAGCAGGCTTTGGGTACGACTTTACACCTGAGCACTGCTTATCATCCTCAGACGGACGGACAGTCAGAGTGGACTATCCAGACTTTAGAGGACATGCTGAGAGCTGTAGTACTAGACTTTGGTACTAGTTGGCAAGATTCATTGCCGTTGTGTGAGTTTTCATACAACAACAGCTATCAGACTAGCATTGAGATGGCACCGTTCGAAGCTTTATACGGAAAAAAGTGCAGATCTCCGTTATACTGGGATGATATTTCTGAGGTACCAGAGTTGGGGCCTGATATGATTCGTAAGATGACCGAGAAAGTGAAGATCATTCAGAAACGAATGAAGACGGCACATGATAGACAAGTGAAATACGTTAATGTTAGACGCAGACCGTTGGTATTCGAACAAGGAGATAGAGTGTTCTTGAAGATTTCACCCTTCAGAGGCGTTGTCAGATTTGGCAAGTGGGGGAAATTGTCTCCTAGATACGTCGGTCCGTATGAAATCCTTGAGAAGATTGGCGATCGAGCTTACAGACTTGCTCTTCCTCCTTCTTTGTCTAGAATACATGACGTATTTCATGTATCGATGTTACGCAAATATATGCCAGATGATTCTCATGTCATTCAGCCTGACGAAACCGAGCTAGATCAGACTCTGAGCTATGTTGAAAGACCGATACAGATTCTTGATCGGAAAGAAAAGAAGCTTAGAACGAAGATCATTCCACTTGTGAAGGTTCAGTGGAGTCGACATGGCATAGAGGAAGCGACTTGGGAGACGGAAGCAGATATGCGACAGAAACACCCCGAGTTATTTTGATGATGTAAGTATTTACCTAACTCTAACATTATTGTCTTTTATACTTGCATTAGTAGAATGGCAGGCGATTTCGAGGACGAAATCATGTTTCAGAGGGGGAGAAATGTAATGCCCGGAAATGTTAAATCTATGAAATTATAATTTTATAAGTTAATCGGGACTGATATAGTTATAGACGGACCATCCCGAGATTAGTTGGTTTAAAAATGTGAAGGGCATAATATTGGAACAGATTTAGTGGCGCCCGAGCGGTAGAAAAAGCCCGCCCGAGCGCCATTGTTCAACAAAATTATGTTTTGGGCAGAAGCTTCCGCGCCCGAGCGGTACATTTTGACCGCCCGAGCGCCAAAGTATCATTCGGAAAGTGTTGGACAGAAACTGCCGCGCCCGAGCGGTACATTCTTACCGCCCGAGCGCCGCCTGAAATGTGTTAATGTTTTAAGAAGACACGTATGAGATTTCATGCAATATATATGAGTTGAGCTGTCTTCATTTCTCTTCATTCTTCATCAGCAGAACCGAGAACAAGCTTTCCCTCAAGCTTTTCATATTAGAATTGGTATTGTGAAAGATTTATACCTCCAAATTTAAATCCAAGCATAGATTTGAACTCCTATCTTTGAAGACTACAAGAAGATGTAAGTTTCAGTTATTTTCAGCATGTTTCGATATTTGTGTGTTGGAAGAATTCAGATTTGAGTTATAATATATGTTCTTGATATTATGAGCATCGTAGAAACGTTACCGGATTGATTTTTAGATACCGTATGACGTTGTTTCGAAATTCCAGCATGTATTATGAGAGATTATGCAGATTTTCAGTGTTGAAATGATTGTGCTATTGATGTTGAATTGATTGAGGTTAATCGATTATTGTTATGTTGAGATTGAGTTATCGGTATCGCGAGACTACGCCGTTACGCCGTTGAATTACATTGAAAGCGATTACAGAATTGTACATTGAGATGTATATTGATAGAGTGCACATTTATTATGCTATTTCAGATTTGTATTGACTACTTGGTATTCGAGACTTCGACTGCGACACCGACTATTCGACAAGAAAGGTATAATTCATGTGGTCTCGGGATTGCACAACTCGATTCAGATTTGATACGAGTTTCCCTAAATCACATACTAGATTGTTATTACGTTTGATTATGTAATGTCTTGTTTATTGATTTATATTCGAGTCCTGAGATAGGAGATATTGGCAGATTGGCCAAAACTAGATGTTTCGGTGTATCGACGCATAGGAGTAGATTTACTCTATGTGCAGACCCTCGATACAGAGTTGACCTAAGTTTAGGAATAAGACGTACCGTCGCCCCGAGTGGTTGGGTAGGTGACAGACCGTCTTATTCACACCGGGATCCCTGGATTAGAAATGAGTCGAGTCAAGATTTACATGTTGAATACAGATTTGTATTCTCCTACATGTTTAGATTTGCATTCATGTTACTTGATATATGCTATGCTTTTGTACATGATTATACATTGCATGCATCCATGTTTTATACTGGGATATGTTCTCACCGGAGTTATCCGGCTGTTGTCGTGTCTGTATGTGTGCATGGCAACAGGTGGGGCAGGATCTGGGTCACGAGGAAGATGAGAGATTGTTGATAGCGTGGAGATCTCGGGCGTTACAGTTTACTAGTTGTTTGTACTAGATTTATACTGAGACTTCTAAACATTAGTGGATGATTGTACTAAACAGACATGTATGTACGTTATGTTGTTTATTTACTATAAAGACATGTTATGTTTTAATTATACATTTGATTTAAAATTAAAAAGCAAAATTTTTTACCCACATTTTCGAACAAAGATCCAATTAAATCCCAAAAGAATTGAGTTAGAGCCCGGGTCCCCACAAGTAATATGTAATAAAATCACATGCAACTTTAAAATAGAACGTACATACTTGAACTTGAACATGCATACATAAGATTGAGCATACGTACATACATACATAGACGTGCCATCAACATAAAACTTTTCGTAGACATGCTTACTTCATACATACTTGAGCATACATAACATCATTTTGCGTAGAGGCGTGTTTCAAAGAAAGTGACCCACACATAAATACGCCTGATCATATTAAAACACAACACTGGGATGACAAGGAAGATCCACTGCCACATACATGAGATCCCTGTTCATAATTTAATGGGTGGATTGGTTCCTGGTCATACTTTACCGCTTTCCAATCCTGATCTAAACCCGTTCATAATTTAACGGGGTGGATCGGTCCCTGGTCATACTTTACCGCTTTCGAATCCCAAACCTAATTGTTCACAAGACATTTAGCATACCTAAAAAACTCAAAAGTATTTTCTTTGCACGTCGAACATACTTACTTGGCGTTGAGGGATTCGTTGGATCTCGCTTGGGGCCACTGTTGCACATACTAACATGAATTCCAACGCTTAACTTGCATAACTTAGACGTAGGTATTTTTGCTCACCACCAAATCAAATAAATAGCTTGTGACATTCTATATTACTCGGGACTTGGCCTCGTTTAATCATCGTACTAAACCATGACATAAAACCCCAAAACAATCACTAAAACCTTTTACCAAAAATGGAGTACACGGACCCCGTGCACCCCTCTGGGTCCGAGTCCGGGTCCGGGTCCGTGTAGGTACTGTATCTTTACTCGACGGAAATAACTCAGGCACGGACCCCGTGTAAGGGTTCGTCTACAGGTCCATGTACCTACTGGGTTTTGACATCTCGAAAGAAACAAAGGCACGGACCGTGTGTCAGGGTCGTGTACAGGTCCGTGTACCCACTGTGAACGCAAACCAACGGAAATTCTTATACTCAAGGCTTATTTCTCCTAACTTGATCACATCGATCGTAAACCAACACCTCAAGACTCATCCTAGGATGCTTTTACATTGATTCAAACTCGTACAAACACCCCAAACGTCCCCAAGCAACTTCACATCCCAAACAACACAACACAAGTTTGTGGATATGACATTTGACACAAACCATATTTTTATGACTACTAACCCACTCAAGTGCCTAACGACACGAAACGAATCAACAATAGATATACCTAAACGCAGAAGCGATCACACGTCAATCCCCAACGAAACCTGCAACAATAAAACTTCAAGAACACATCAATAGCATATATTTTCAGAAAACGCAGTTTGAGAAGTCCAACGAAAACGATCATAACTCACTCATTTCTTATCCAAAAATTTCGAATTTACTGTCAAATCGAAGGTATCAAAAAGTTATAAGTTTTATTTATTGAAATATTTTCCATAAAAGCGACCAAAAAAATCGCAGTATTTAAAAGAACATTAAATTTTAAGTTTTAGATATAAAAACGTTTCCAAAAATCAACCTAACAAGTTTCTGCACAAAATTGGCATATCACACATGGTTTTTACGCATAAAAACATCACAACACATAATATGACTAAATCGACGCAGGAAAAACAGAATATACATGTCTTTAAATCTTTACGTTACCGAAAGACGACATCGAAGCGGGAAGGATGCGAGAGACGATCGGGACGAACGTGTCACGATTTTCTTACAACGAAAGTGACGAAAACTTGCTGGAAATTGAGAGGGATATGGGCGTCTGCTCTCTCTCTACTAAGAACCCAGTTTTCTCTTTTAAAAATTATGAAAGTGAACAACGAAGTATGTGTGTGTTTGTTAGCCGATAACATGTGTGTGTGTTAGTGGGTGTGTGCATGAGTTAGTGTGATTAGGGAGGTTATTAGTAAGTTAATTGGCTAATTAAAAATATTAATAACAAATAAACCCAATACAAAAAAAATTTACTAATACCTCCATAAAATACTAGCATCAATAAATTTAAAATAAAGCACACAAGTTATTAACTTTAAAAGTTTTAAAATTCTAAAACCACTAAATAAATAATTTAGGCTTTAAAATGTAAAACTTAATAAATTATTTAAAATGCCTCATCCTTAACTTAAAATAAAATACCACGTTTTAAAATTGCCAAACTCGTCGTCGGTTTCTTTTCCTCGATGCCGCATCAAATAATCGCCTGAAACATGAAACTCAAGAAAATATTTTTAACGTCCATCACATAAACATAAATAAAAATAATATAGTTTCATAAAACATGCATCACTAAAGTCATTTTAAAATTAAATAAATGATTTAACAAATAAATAAATGCATGAAATTTACGTGTACTGATTTTGGGCTCTACAGTTCCTCCCCCACTTATATAAATTTCGTCCTCGAAATTAAATTTTATCGAACAACTCCGAGTAGCAAATTCTCAAATCTGCCTCGGTCTCCCAAGTGGCTTCCCCCACTGATTCATTTAGCCACCGGACCTTGACCAGATTGGTCACCTTGTTCCGAAGTCTACGCTCCTGTCTGTCTAGGAATTGAACAGGTCTTTCCTCATATGACAGGTCTGGAGCAAGCTGCAACGGCTCATAACCCAAAATGTGAGAAGGATTGGCTAGATACTTCCTCAACATCGAGACGTGGAACACACTGTGTACACCGGCCAGATTCGACGGTAGGACTACACAATAAGCTAGTGTCCCAACTCTGTCAAGAATCTCAAACGATCCAATAAACGTCGGACTGAGCTTGCCTCTCTTCCCGAATCTCATAACACCCTTCTTGGTTGTTATCTTCACGAAAACGTGATCACCTACGGCAAACTCTAGATCCATTCTCCTCTTGTCATCATAACTCTTTTGACGGCTCTGGGCGGTCTTCATCCTGTCTCGGATCTTGACCACCACATTTGCGGTCTACTGAACTATTTCTAGACCAAGTTCTGCTCTTTCACCAATTTCATCCCAATGAATCGACGATCTGCACTTCCTTCCATGCAATGCCTCGTATGGAGCCATACCAATAGATGATTGAAAACTGTTGTTGTAGGTAAACTCAACTAGAGGTATCTTTGATTCCCAAATCCCATGGAAATCGATCATACAGGCTCGCAATAAATCCTCCAAAATCTGAATCTCCCGCTCAGACTAGCCATCTGTCTGAGGGTGAAAAGCTGTACTGAATAGAAACTTTGTCCCCATGTTTGCATGCAAACTCTTCCAAAAGGACGATGTGAACCTCGGGTCCTAGTCGGACACAATAGAAACTGGGATTCCGTGCATTCAGACTATCTCTCGGATATAGAGCTCCGCATACTGGGTCATGGAGAAAGTCGTCTTCACTGGCAAGAAGTGTGCCGACATAGTAAGTCGATCCACTATAACCCAAATAGCATTGGATCCTCTGACTCACCTCGGCAATCCAACAACAAAGTCCATGGTGATATTCTCCCATTTCCACTTGGAGGCATCCCTGCTGGCCTCTAATGCTCTGCCTTCACCTGCTGACAAGTGAGACATTCAGACACAAATCGGCGGATGTCTCTCTTCATACCTGTCCATCAATACAGAACCTGCAAACCCTTGTACATCTTGGTGCCACCTGGATGAATGGAATACGAAGATTCATGTTCCTCTGTCAGAATATCCTCTCTGATAGAATCAACACTTGGCACCCACATCCTTCCTCTGTATTTTACAATACCATCAGACACTATGTAAAGTACATTTCCCTTGGCCTCATCCTTCAGTCTCCATTTCTGCAACTGCTCATCTGAAGACTGGCCCTTATGGATTTGGTCTAGCAAGGAAGACTGGACTGTAAGATTAGACAGCTTAGGAGCTCTGCCATTATGATAAACCTCTAAGCCAAATCTCTGAATCTCAGACTGAAGAAGTCTCTGTACTGACATCTGAGCTATGATTGCAACTTTTCTACTCAAGGCATCTGCCACAACGTTAGTCTTCCCTGAATGGTAGCTAATTTCACAATCATACTCTTTCACCAACTCTAACCACCATCTATATCTCATATTTAATTCTTTCTGCGTGAAGAAATACTTGAGACTCTTGTGATCGGTGAATATCTGACATTTCAGGTTGTACAACTAATGTCTGCATAATTTTAACGCAAAGACCACGGCAGCTAACTCTAGATCATTGTTCGGGTAGTTCTTCTCATGCACCTTCAACTTTCTTGAGGCATAAGCTATAACTCGACCGTGCTGCATCAACACTATGCCTAACCCGAGATTAGATGAATCGATGTATAACACAAAATTACCTTGCCCTGATGGCATGGCTAACACTAGCGCTGAATAAGAGCTTGCTTCAAAGTATAGAAGCTCTTCTGACATTAATCACTCCATATGAATTTCCTGTAGTAGCCTGCTAGGCCTAGGAAACTACGAATCTCTGACGCATTCTTCGGCTCAACCCATTCCTTGACTGCTGCTACCTTAGCTGGATCCACCTCAATACCACTGCTAGATATTACATGACCCAAAAACGCTACCTTCTCCAACCAAAATTCACACTTACTGAATTTTGCAAACAACTTGCGATTCTGCAAGACCTGCAAAACTGTACCCAAGTGCTGATTGTGCTCCTGATGACTCTTAGATTAGATAAGAATGTCTTCAATGGATACTATGATAAAATGAGCTTGGTAGGGCTGAAATACTCAATTCATCAAGTCCATAAAAATTGTTGCAGCATTCGTCAATCCAAATGGCATCACTAAGAACTCATAATGCCCATACCTGGTTCTGAAGGATGTCTTATGAACATCTGCATCTTTCACCTTCAGCTGATGGTACCCCAATCGAAGATTTATCTTAGAGAACATTGTAGCTCCCTGCAACTGATCAAACAAGTCCTTGATCCTAGGAAGTGGATATTTATTCTTGATCGTTACCTTGTTCAGTTCTCGGTAATCGATACACAGCCTCATGCTCCGGTCTTTCTTCTTTACAAAGAGCACTGGTGCGCCTTATCATGAGAAACTAGGGTGGATGAAATCTTTGTCGAGGAGCTCCTGAATCTGCTGCTTGAGCTCTAACATCTCAGCTGGAGCTAAACAGTACGGTGCCTTCGAGATTGGCACAGTGCCTGGACTAAGTTCAATGGAAAACTCTACCTCCCTCTGGTGGAAGGCCTGTGACGTCATCAGGAAAATCTCTGACTACTGGTACATCAGTTAATTGTGGAGTGGGTACGTCAAGTGCGGATACAATGCTGGCCAAGAAAGCCTGACAATCCTTGTGCATAAGTCCACGCGCCTGCATGCAAGAGATCATGCGAGGGAAACTTATCCATCTGGCTGGCTCAAAGAGAAATTGCTCCATACCCAAAGTTCTTACTAACACTGATCTTTTCTGGAAATCATTAAGAACTATGTTCTTCGTCAGCTAGTTCATTCCCAGAATGATATCAAATTCTGGCATCGACAACACAATCAAATCGGCGTACACTAGGTGGCCCTGCAGCTAGAGATCGATGTCTCTGACCACACTAGTAGCTGATAATTCTTCCCCTGATGGGACTGTCACTGAGTAGTTCACGTCGAGTCCAATAGACTTGATGTCCAGGTGAGTAGCGAACGTCTCCTAAATAAAAGAGTGAGTGGCCCCTGAATCTATCAAGGCCTTCGTGGCGAATCTTTTTATGAAAATATTTCCTGAAAGACGTCAGCACAACACAAAAAATTATATCCCAAACCTCTAATCCTAACCTCAAGCATAGCAGAAAATTTCTATCCCAAGTCACCAAAGTATTAACTAGCACACTAATAAACCCAAATAAAATCCAACACATGCATGGCAAATAATACGGTGCTTGATTAAATAAGTTTACCGGTCAATACTGTCGTGTCTGGGTTCGCCTCCTGAGCATGCATGGCGATCTCCCCTGGGTTGCCTGCCTCCACTGTTGGCACTCCTTTAACATGTGATCACTAGCTTCACATTTGAAACATTTGCCTGACCCATATAAACACTACCCCGGATGTTGGCGGTGGCATTTCGGGCACACTGGGTACTCAACGGGTCTCTGAGGAGCCTGCTGCTGTGGAACAGGACCCTTGCCTTTCGGTGGTCCCTGATAAGGCTTCTTTCCTGGCTACCCCTGATAAGGCTTCTTAAACTAAGGTCGATGTCTCTTTGGTCTTGCTCTGCCGCTAAGGCTCTAGATACGACAACTGTGTAGGTAGCAGGACCAGCAACTCTGACGTCACGGCGCAAGATCGGCCGCAACCCATCAATGAAATGCCTCAACTTCTCCCGGGCATAATTAGCTATTAGGGGTACAAATTGGCACCCCCTCTCAAACTTCCTGACGAATTTTGCCACGCTGTTGTCTCCCTGTTGCAACGACATGAACTCCCTGGTCAGGCGGGAGCGTACTTCTTCAGTGAAGTACTTGGAGTAGAAAACCTCTTTGAAATTATTCCAAGTCAACGTTTGCAAATTGACTGACACTGACGCACTCTCCCACCATAGTCTGGCGTCCCCTGATAGAAGGAAATTGGCACACCTGATCCGGCCTGCGTCTGTCAGCTCCATAAAATCAAAAATTAGTTAGATGGACTTAATCCATCCCTCAACTATCATCGGGCCAGTGGTCCCCGAAAACTCCTTTGGGTTCATCCTCCTGAACCTCTCATACACTGCTTCCGGTCTGGGCCTCGCCCCTATATCCACTACTGGCTGGTTCCTCGCAAACTGTGCAAAGAACTGAGTCATACCTGCAAGCATCTGTGCCTGCATATCTGACGGTGGAGGAGGAGCGTCTCTCGCTTCCTCCCGAGATTCTCTGTCCTCATCCCTTACTTCCCGGTTAATCAAGCATCTAGGAGGCATACTGTTCCAACAATTTACCCAATATGTATGAACATAATATCAATAGAATAAGATGCACGTGAATTGAACTTAAAACATGGACATGCTGAAATCATGGCTTAATGCTTACTACATAACATAATTCAAAACATTAAAACTTACAGACTTTAGGTGTGGCTTCATGAGCTTCTCGCAACTGGCAGTAGGCGTAACCCTTTACAAGAACACCGCTCTGATACCAACTGTAACGTACCGTACTTTTGAACTATCTTAAAATTTGCGAAAAAATAAAAATTTTCATAAATAACAATAAACTTTCAAACTCTGATCATAAACGAACTGTCCAACTGAAAATATTTGCAAAAGAGTGAACAACACTTAAGTTACTAAGGAAAAATGCTTGTTTAAACATTGTAATCAAAACGTGAAATCAGAGTATTTTGAACATTTCATAAAAACTTAAAATATGGCGGTCCTCGGGTGTAGCTTCTCGCTCAGTCCAAGCCAGCTCACTGGTCCTCACCTCTCGTCTCTTCAAACTCATCCTCACCATTATCGATCAAGTCTAGTGAGTCTAAAGACTCAACATGTATAAACTGGAAGTAACAAACAATACGTAATAAAATCACATACAACTTTAAAATAGAACGTACATACTTGAACTTGAACATGCATACATAAGATTGAGCATACGTACATACATACATAGACGTGCCATCAACATAAAACTTTTCGTAAACATGCTTACTTCATACATACTTGAGCATACATAACATCATTTTGCGTAGAGGCGTGTTTCAAAGAAAGTGACCCATACATAAATACGCCTGATCATATTAAACCACAACACTGGGATGACAAGGAAGATCCACTGCCACATACATGAGATCCTCGTTCATAATTTAACGGGTGGATTGGTCTCTGGTCATAATTTGCCTCTTTCCAATCCCATGCATAATTTGGTTACAAGACATTTATCATACCTCAAAAACTTAAAAGTATTTTCTTTGCACGTCGAACATACTTACTTGGCATTGATGGATTTGTTGGATCTCGCTTGGGGCCATTGCTACACATACTAACATGAATTCCAACGCTTAACTTGCATAACTTAGACGTAGGTATTCGTGCTCACCACCAAATCAAATAAATAGCTTATGAAATTCTAGATTACTTGGGACTTGACCTCGTTTAATCATCGTACTAAACCATTGTGGGGACCCGGACGCTAATTCATCTTCTAAATCATCTTTGGGATTAACTGGATCAATTAAATACTGGGTCAATTTTATTTTTTTTTATACAGTAATTCATCAACTAATGTACAATTACTATTACAAGTTATGCTTCATTTATTAAATGCACAAGATCAAGTGTAATCTCTAACAATGATCCAAGATACAAACTTGTTCAAAATAGAATCAAAACAACTAGGGTTCAACAACTACATATCAAGTGTTGACAACCCCTTCTACTTCTGGGCCCGGATCTCCACTCTAATCTCGATCTCTCATCCTCTTCTCGACCCTGATTATGTCCCACCTGTTGTTATGCACACATACAAACACAACAACAGCCGGATAACTTCGTTGAGAATATAATTCTCAGTATAAACAATGTATACATGCATTTCATATAAGCATATACGAAAGCATAAGCAGTTATCAAATAACATGTATCATAATCTGAGGAACATGAATCGATATAACTGTAAATCAAACTCTTAGACTCTTAATCTCTGACTCGACTCTTCTCTAGGGATCCCAGTTCTCGGACCTTGGTATATTATATTGAATCTGTACAATAGGAGTTGATCTACTCCTAAGCACATCAGTATAAACCAAACATCCAGTACCTTGGCACCTCTGCCAAAGACTTGGCACCTCTGCCACACACTCTTTCTCGATATCTATCTTCTATTCTCTACTTTCTATAAATCAATAGAATAATCATATTCATTCAAAGAATACAAAGGTAATAAAACAATAACAAATAAGTATGAGTTTTGGGAAACTCAATTTATATCTTACTCGAGTTATTAATCCCGGTTCAACATTGGTTTATACCTTTCTTTTCGTAGTTCTCAGTTGAATCAAATCCCAATATGGCTCTATTCGTTCTTCAAAGCTTTCAACACCAAATCTGGAATAACATATTCGAGAAGTATAATATCATATACAACTCAAACAAGAAATCTCAATCTAGTACGTTTCGACGGCATAACAGCACAATCTCGAAATACCGGCAATACCAACAACAAACGACTAATCTCAACAACTCATAATCATCAACAAACACAATTACAATACCAAATCTGTATAATTTCAATCAAATCAATTCTGGAAAATAATAACAATTTCATACGTTGTCCGTTCTTCGATCCGGTTTCGATTACACGATTACAATAATCTCAGGAACATATCATATAAATCGTATCATGATTTCCCCAATATCAGATTTTCGAATCATACAAGAACATAATAAAACGTACGTCCTTGTGAAGCCTTCTACGAGAGAAACACGATACCAAACTCGGATTAAAAATCAGAACGTCGGATCTTGTAACATCAAGTTTCTAAAATGTAAAACTTGAGAATTCTCCGGAGGCTCTCGGTTCTTCTTTCTTGCAAAGGTTCTGAATGGAATAAAAGAAGATTACCACTTAAATGCATGGCAAGGCCAAGTGGCTTAATTTTCATACTGCACTTCTCGCGCACAAACGCGACCTTCTCCGGCGCATGTGCGCGAGACTCTCTGTCTCGGCACTTCTGCATTTCACAATTTGCGCCTACTGTCTCAGTATTTTTGGAAAACACCAGCTCGCGCATATGCGCATCCTCTCTTCACGCATATGCGCGAGGTCTTCTGCCTCGGCATATTACAGCACGGGCATATGCGCGCCTCGTCTCCGCGCATATGCGCGAGACCTTCTGGTCTCACACCACACAATACTCGTGCTATACAAAATTGTGTCTCGGGTAGTCTTTTTATAATCTCATCAATTCATAAATCAAAAATCTCGGATTAACAGAATAAATCTCGGTCATTACAATTCCCCCCTCTAAGATCTGATTTCGTCCCCGAAATCACACGCAATCAAATCAGATAAGGTAGAAAATATATAACAGAAACGAATTAGAAACTCACATCAGTAAAATAATTCTGGAAATTTCTGTCTCATGTCTGATTCAGTTTCCCAAGCAGCTTCTTCAATGTCATGACGACTCCACTGAACTTTCACAAGTGGAATAGTCTTCGTTCTGAGTTGCTTTTCTTTACGATCGAGAATCTGGATCGGCTTTTCAAAATAACTTAGAGTTTCATCAAGTTCTGCCTCATCTGGCTGAAGAATATGAGAAGCATCGGGAATATATTTCCGTAGCATAGACATATTAAAGACATCATGTATTTCAGAAAGAGACAGAGGAATAGCAAGTCGATAGACACGATCACCTATCTTCTTCAAAATCTCATACGGACAGATATAACGTTGAGATAATTTTACTTTCTTGCCAAATCTGACAACTCCTCTGAAAGGAGAAATCTGCAGAAATACTCTGTCTCCGGTTTCAAATACTAACGGTCGTTTCGCATATTTGGCCTGTCTAACTTAAGATGTCTTCATTCTCTGCTGAATCATTCTCTGCTGAATCAGCTTCACTTTCTCAGTCATCTCTCTGATCATATCAGGTCCAAGTTCAGGTACCTCAGAGATATCATCTTAATAGAGAGGGGATCTGCACTTCTTACCCTACAAAGATTCAAACGGAGCCATCTCTATACTCTTCTGATAGCTGTTGTTGTAGGATAATTCGCACAAAGGTAAGGAACCTTTCCAACTAGTGCCAAAAGCAAGCACTATAGCTCTAAGCATACCTTCCAATGTCTGGATTATCCGCTCTGACTGTCCGTCTGTCTGAGGATGATATGCGGTACTCAAATGCAATTTCGTACCTACAGCTTGTTGCAAACTATGCCAAATGTGTGAAGTAACTGAAGATCACGGTATGATACAATCGACTTCGGCACTCCATGCAATCTGACACTTCTCTGACATAAATCTCTGCCATTTGGTCATGTCTGTATGTCATTCTGTAAGGAATAAAGCATGATGTTTGGTTAATCTGTCAATTACGACCCAAATCGCAACACAACCTCGGGAGGATCATGGTAGCTTTGTCATAAAATCCATGGAAATGTAATCCCATTTCCATTCAGGAATAGATAAGCTATGCAACATGCCTCCTTGTTTTTTTCTTTCTGCTTTCACCTGTTGGCAATTCACACATTTGGATACAAATTCTGCAATATCTGCTTTCATCTGTTTCCACCAAAACTGTTTCTTCAGATCATTGTACATTTTTCTGCCACCAGGATGAATACTAAATCGACTGCCATGTGCTTCTGTCAGAATTTGCTGTTTCAAGTCTGAAACATCTGGCACAACCAGAAAATTATTCACATATAAAACATTATTACAAACCTGATATTCTGATTGATGCCCTGCTCTGACCATCGCAATCGAATTCTGTATATTCTGATCAACTTTCTGTGCTTCTTTGATTCTCAAAATCAGCTCTGGTTCAACTTGCACAGTATAGAGTCTCAACGGTTTACACTCTGTTTCAAATACTAACCCAGACAAACAGCAATTTTCAATCAAATTTGAAACACCAATTGTCGCATCAGCTCCTACATTTGACTTTCCCGGATAATATTTGATTTCACAATCAAAATCTTTCATAAATTAAGCCATCTTCGTTGCCTCAAATTCAGTTCTGACTATGAAAATAGATATTTCAGGCTCTTGTGATCAGAATAAATATCAAATTTCTCACCGTATAGGTACTGTCGCCAAATCTTCAATGCAAATACAATAGCAGCCAATTCAAAATCATGAATCGGGTAGCGAGTCTCATGTGGTTTCAATTGTCTTGAGGCATAAGTGTTGGGTGCAATAATTGTTCTTGCTTGGTAGATCGATCGAACCGTGGTGCTTGAGCTGTTGTGCGGTTTAAAAGATTTGATTTGCACAATTAACACTAGCTATAGCTTTTGGTAAAGCGGTAAGCACTAGGTCCTACAATTGGTATCATAGCCAAGGTCACGGGTTCGATTCCCATTGATTGCAAAGAGTGCAATTATTAGGTGGGAGATTGTTGGGTGCAATAATTATTCTTGCTTCGTAGAGCGATCGAACCGTGGTGCTTGAGCTACTGTACGGTTTAAAAGATTTGAGTTGCACCATTACCACTAGCTATAGTTTTTGGTAAAGCGGTAAGCACTCGGTCCTACAATAAGCAATGACATGTCCTCGCTGCATCAAAACACAACCTAGTCTTCTGTGAGAAGTATCACAATAGACAACAAAATCACCAGTACTTGATGGATTAGTCAACACCGGCGCACTAGTCAAACTCTTCTTCAACTCTTAAAAACTGGAGTCACATGCCTCTGACCAAACAAATGGAGTTTTCTTCTAGATTAGCTGAGTAATTAGTTTAGTAATACTCGAGAAATCTTTAATGAATCGACGATAATAGCATGCTAAACCCATAAAACTGCGTATCTATGGCACTGATGTCGGTCTATGACAGTTGATCATGGTCTCAACTTTGTTAGGATCAACAGAAATACCGTTTCCAGATATAATGTGCCCCAAAAATACAACTTGTCTCAGCCAAAACTCACATTTTGACAGTTTTGCATACAGTTTCTCAGTCCTCAGAGTTCTCGATACAATTATCAAATGTTCAGCATGATCATTCAAATTCTTTGAATAAATCAGAATATCATCAATAAAGATAATAAAAAAATCATCAAGATACTTCTGAAATATGCTGTTCATCAAACCCATAAATACAGCTGGAGCATTCGTTAAACCAAACGACATGACTATGAACTCATAATGGCCATACCTGGTTCTGAAATCCGTCCTCGATATATCAGAATCTCTGACTCTCAGCTGATGATATCCAGATCTTAGATCGATCTTGGAATAAACAGATGAACCCTGCAACTGATCAAATAAATCATCGATACGAGGCAAAGGGTATTTATTCTTTATCGTAGCCTTGTTCAATAGACGATAATCAATGCAAAGTCTCATCGAACCGTCTTTCTTTCTAACAAACAAAACTGGAGCACCCCAAGGAGAAACACTCGATCTGATGTAACCCTTGGCTAGTAAATATTCTAACTGTTTTTATATTTTTTTTTCAATTCAATCGATGTTATTCTGTATGGAGTTTTTGAAATAGGAACAGTTCCTGATATCAGTTCAATGCTGAAGTTTATCTCTCGGACTGGAAGCAAACCCGGACTCTCATCTGGGAAGACATCAGCAAACTCACATACCACTGGAAAATCTGCCAATGATGGACATTTCAGTACATCTACTTAATACACAAGGAATCCCTCTGCTCTTTTCTGTAATAATCGAGTCATAGATAACGTAGATATCAAAGGAATCCGAAATCTGGAAACCTTACCGTAAAATTTCCATTCATCAGTCATCTCAGATCTGAATCTTACAATTTTCTGTAAACAATTTACGGTAGCTCTGTACTTGGTCAGCATATCAATATCGATAATGCAGTCAAAATCAGACAAGCCTAGTACAATACAATCTAACTCTATCTCGTTACCATCATACTGCAGCATACAATGTTTGACAGAATTCACTGATATAAGACCTCTCCCCAAAGGTGAAGAGACAGGTACTATAGCAGATAATGACTCAACAGGCAAAGCATGTATCAATGCAAATCTTTCAGAGATAAAAGTATGAGATGCACCAGTATCAATCAATACATAAGTAGGAAAACCACAAAGAGAACAGTTACAGATAAAGATAAAAAATTGTATATTGATTAAATGTTTTATAATATAAATATATAGTTTTTGTTTTATTAAATGTTTAAATATTATATGTTTTATAATAAATTGTAAAAAATATAAGTTGTTGTGTAATTATAAGTTTTTACTATTTTTTACAGGTTCGATAAAACAATAATAAACTTGGCGTTGCAAATGGGATTAAGATGATTCTTGGACCTATAGAAAGTTGATATTAATATCTACAATATTGGTGGCCAGCATGACATAAAAATCTTCTCACAAGTGGGATCAAATTAAGCAACAATAAAAGTTACCAAAGAAGTGGCAGTTTTACCATGCTCTAGTATTTTGACCATATCTCTCAAATTACTTGGTCAAATGGTTAAAAAAATACCACAATTCAAACAACTCAGATATCTACATATTTGTTTTTATGTGGAGAAGAAAATTCAGATGGAAAGATTTTCAAAAGTGATGTGTATTAAAATATTATTTCATGGAACACCAATAAAGACTTATGTGTAATTGTCTCCCCAAATTTGGCTATAAATAGGGGTGCACTGTAATATATTGATATATCCCTCATTTTGTGAACAAACCTTTGAGTTCATAATATTTCTTTCTTTGTTTTTCCTTTATTTCTTCATTTAAATATAATTAGCATGTTAAATTCATATTCAAAGTTTTACACTTTGAATAATGAGTAGCTAACTTCCCAAAGTAGAGATGAAAAGATGAAACTCTTGGCATGATAATAAAGTTATTAAAAGGTAAGAATCTGTAAGGCCCGAGATTTTGATTACTGTAATCTGAAATGATTTTGTGATAATTGATATGATTATAGACGGAAATGATCGGACCGGTAAATATGAAGAAAACACGAAATATGTGCGAGGACAGAACACCTCGCGCATAAGCGCGACAGGGAGCCGCGCATATACGCGATAGTGGCAGAAGACCTCGCGCATATGCGCGAGTTGTGCAACAGCTATGGCCACATTTCCAGAGAACCTCGCGCATATGCGCGGAAGGATTTCGTGCATATGCGCGAGTTGTCTAGAACAAAAAGTGTTGGACAGAACTTCCGGCGCATATGCGTGGGCCTTGTGCGCGCATATCCGCGAGGCATACATATTGAAAAATCGCCACTTGCCCCTTAATCATGCAACGTGTATATATATATATATATGTGTGTGTGTGTGTGTGTGTGTGTGTGTACCAGCCTATGTTCCTTCGGATTGATTAAGGGAGAGAGAGGAGAGCTTCAGGGGAAAGTTTAGCTTATTTGTACTGCAAATTTTGATCGTGCAAAATCCGTTCGTCCGAATTGTAATCCAAGTACAGTCTGTGTTCCTATCGACGACAGCTACAACAGGACGTAAGTGTTATTGAATTCTGATATCGTTTGAAATTATGATATTGGGGGAATTGTGATTTGATTGATATTATGTGTTCTAGATATACTGCTCAGTATATAATTGAATTCCGATCGAAGAACAGACTGTTTATGTAATTGTTATGATTTTCTGAAATGATATGACTGAGATTGTACAGATTTGAGATTATGATCTATTATTGCTGAGATTATGAGTTGTATCGATATCGATTATGCTTTGTGATATTATATCTGTGATAATGAAATTGACGGGATTATCGAGATCGTATTGTTATGCCGTTGAAACATCAGCAGATTGACATTTGATTTGATTCAGTATTGAGTGAGATGGTATCGTTATATCGTTGATATTGATCAGACTATGTTTCGATTTGAGTATTGATCAGAACAGGTCTTGAATTGAGTTATACATTGACACAGTATATTCAGTATTGATTTGAGAACGTATACTTATATCGTGCCTATTCGATATTTTCATTGCCAGATTGAGTATGGACAGATTTGAATTCGAGACTTCGACTTTGTCAGACCGAGAATACAAAGGTATAAATTGATGTTGATGCGGGATTGCACAACTCGAGTCCGATTGACTTGAGTTTTCCCAAAATCACATATTTTATTTTATTGCATTGTTATTTGCAATTGAATGAGATTGATATCTTTGATCTATTGATTTATGTATTGAGTTATAGGCGGATACGCCTAGTCGTAAACGAGTGATCTTATGACAGTAGTGCCGGATAAAGATGGAATCGTCACTGGCACATTGCACATTGTCACAGGATAGGATATTGGTGAAAATTCCAAAGTCTGTGACGGATAGGTCAAGACACCGGATGTTTAGTCATATCGAAGTGGATAGAATTGGAGTTTCTTCTATTACTGATGTTCGATATGGAAAGGGCCAAAGTCCGTGAATAAGAACATACCACTACCCCGATCGGGAATGTATGTGGGTGTATGTTCTTATTCCGATCGGGATCCCTAGATTAGGACGAGTCGAGTCAGAGTCCATGTATGAGTCACTGAGTATGATTCAGAGTTTGTGTTGATTCATGGGTCGGATTTGATACATGTTATATTCAGAGTTTATATTGATTTATGTTTCTGATTTGATACATGTTATGAATATCTATTTCATGCGTTTATATCTGTTTATATGAAATGCATGTATACATGATTTATACTGGGAATATAATTCTCACCGGAGTTATCCGGCTGTTGTCTTGTTTGTATGTGTGCTTCACAACAGGTGGGACAGGATCAGGATCAGGAAGAGGACGAGAAAGTATAGATAGCGTGGAGATCCGGGCCCAGAAGTAGGATAGGATTCAGCACTGGATGTATAGATGTTGAACCTAGTTGCGATAGAAACATGTAGTTCATGACTTGTACTTTTATATTCACGTGTATATCAGATAGATTATTATTACGTTTCCGCATTCATATTTAAAAAGGAAAAAAATTTAGTCCTACTTTTCTTAATTGTTATATTTGACATTAATGATGACTAAGACATGAATTAGCGTCCGGGTCCCACAAAATCTATGTTTTATATTATTTAATCATTATTTATTGTTTATTTTATATTTATCTCTTTAAGTATTATTATACCCTACTTATAAGTGGGAGTTTTGATTTATTATTGCTATATGTTACACTAAATTCTTGGAACCATTTAAATGTTAGTTTAGTATTACCAACCATTTAAAGTGTATGCCTTGATTTATTATATGATTATATCATAATATTAATTTTTTGGAACCATTTAAATGTTAGTTTGGTATTATCAACCATTTAAAGTGGATGCCTTGATTTATTATATATGAATATATCATAATATTAATTTCTTGGTACCATTTAAATGTTTATTTGGTTTTACCAACCATTTAAAGTGGATGCCTTGATTTATTATATATGAAAATATCATAATATTAATTTCTTTCTATTTTTTGGTTTTACCAACCATTTAAAGTGGGAACCTTGATTTAGTGTTTACAAATATATATATAGCACAATAAATACTTGACAACATTTACAAGTTTTGGTATATATTATATACTTATAAGATAATAATATATAACATAATAAAAATATGATTATTTAATATATATTGTGTGGGGACCCGGACGCTAATCAAGTTCTTAATCATCATTGGGACTAATTAATCAATTATAAACAGGGTCTAAAATTTTTTTTTTTAAAATGCGGAACGTAGTGTCATACAAACATATATACATATCAGTATACAAAAATACAAATCCTGTATTTCAATATTTATTCAAACTAGGGTTTAAAAACTAAAGTCAAGTGTTCAACCCTACATCTAGTCCAAGTCCGGTGCCACCACTCTAATCACGATCTAGCTCTTCATCTCCTCGACCCTGGACCTGTCCCACCTGTTGTCAAGTACACATACAGACAAGACAACAGCCGGATATACCGGTGAGAATATAATCCCCAGTATAAATCAATGAAACATGCAATCATATAAATCATATAAAGCATGAAATCAGGTAACATGAATACGTATCAAAATCTGAAACATAAACAATATCAAATCAAACTGTCGACATCAATCATAATTCAGACTAGACTCAATCCTAGTCTAGGGATCCCGGTTTCCAGATGTGGTATTCCTATATCGAATTCCGTAAAGGATGGAACCATAATATCTATTACTCGATATAACCAGTGCCCTGATATTCCTATATCGAATTCCGTAATAGAAGAATTCCAATACCCTTTACTCGATATAACCAAATATGGTGTTCCTATATCGAATTCCGTAATAGATTCCATTACTCGATATAACCAAACATCCAGTGTCCTGACCTAACCGTCAAGGACTATAGCTCTATCACTAGCATCCTATCTTGAGACATAGTGCAATGTGCCGTGGCGATACCACCACTATCCGGCACTTCCGTCCCAAGATTTCTATACTATCTTGTGACATCGTGCAATGTGCCCGTGGCGATCCCGCCACTATCAGGCACTTCTGTCCCAAGATTACTTGTCCGATACCTGCTATCTATAATTCAAGAAAACAAGTACATCAATCCAATCAATGCAAATATCAATGCAATAAAGTAAAGTATGTGATTTAGAGAAACTCAAGTCTAAACCGACTGAAGTCGATCTCCCAATACCACATTGACTTATACCTTTCTTTCGTCGGTTTCTGGCTCAGTCGAAGTCCTGAACTCACAATCTGTCTGGTACTGACAATATCAATAATCTCATATCAATATACTAGTCAACTTCATAACAATCTGATCAATCTGGAATTAATTCAAAATCAACGGTATAACGGTATACTTCCAATATCCCCGTCCATACCAATTCACCAAATAATAGTTACAATCTATAACCCATCTCCAATACAATCTATAATCAATCCATAATCCAAATCTATCCGGTATCAACTGATTATAATCCGAAAATCATAACAATTCCATAATCAGTCTATTTCTTAATTTGACTTCGATTCTACGATGTCTAACATATCAAGAACATCATATATGAATCCTATTTAATTCTGACAATAGCATAATTTCAAAGCATGTCAAAACGTAGCAAAACTTACGTCAAAGTGTAGCCTACGTCAATAGGATAACAGTACCGAAGTCGGATTACAATTCGGACGGACGGATTGATCACATGATTGAAATTGAATTCAAATTCCAAAACTTTCTCTCAATTCCTCGATTTTTCGTTTCTGAAAGAAATAAATTGCAATGTATATATATATATATATATATATATATATATATATATATATATATATATATATACACGTACATGCAATTGCCAAATGTCGAATTTTCCTTCTGCATGACTCGCGCATATGCGCCACATCTTCCGCGCATATGCGCGAGACCTACTGGATTCGGCCTCGGCAGCTCGCGCATATGCGCGACTCTTTCGGCGCATATGCGCGAGGGCTACTGGAGTTTACCGTGGCGTTCCGCACAACTCGCGCATATACGCGCACATTCATCGCGCATATGCGAGAGACCTTCTGTCCTGTTGGCGCATGTGCGCGCATTGGTTCACGCATGTGCGCCACAGCTACTGTCCTCGCACATTCCTTTTCACATGTAATCTTATTTCGTGTCTCGGTTAATCCCTTCATAATCATATCAAATTATAATTCAATAATTACTGATTACTGGGATTAATTTTCCAGGCATTACATTTCTTTCCCTCTAAGATACGATTTCGTCCTCGAAATCACAGGCAATCAAATCATATCATTAAGAAGAAATGTAATTACAATCGAGTACGTATTTACATCAGTGAAACAAGGCTGGGAATTCCTGTCTCATGTCAGATTCAGTCTCCCATGTGGCTTCTTCAACACCATGACGAGTCCATTGAACTTTCACCAATGGAATCATTTTCGTTCTGAGCTGTTTTTCTTTACGATCGATAATCTGGATCGGTTTTTCAATACAACTCAGATTTTTATCAAGTTCTGCCTCGTCTGGTTGAATCACATGTGAATCATCAGGGAGATATTTCCGCAGCATAGATACATGAAAGACATCATGTATTCCGGATAATGAAGGCGGTAAGGCGAGTCGATAGGCACAATCTCCTATCTTCTCAAGGATCTCATATGGACCGACGTATCGTGGAGACAACTTCCCTTTCTTGCCAAATCTGACAACTCCTCTGAAAGGTGAAATTTTCAGGAACACTCGGTCTCCAGCCTCAAATACCAACGGTCGTCGTCTGAGGTTGGCATATTTGGCTTGTCTGTCCTGAGCTGCCTTCATTTTCTTCTGAATCAGCTTTACTTTCTCAGTCATATCTCTGATCATATCCGGTCCAGTCTCAGGAACTTCAGAGATATCATCCCAGTAAAGAGGGGATCGACATTTCTTTCCGTACAACGCTTCAAATGGTGCCATCTCAATACTCGTTTGATAGCTATTGTTGTACGAAAATTCACAAAGTGGCAGTGCCTCTTGCCAATTAGTGCTAAAATCCAGCACTATTGCTCTCAGTATATCTTCCAATGTCTGAATCGTACGCTCTGACTGTCCATCAGTCTGTGGATGATATGCGGTACTCAGATGTAACTTCGTACCTAGAGCCTGCTGTAAACTCTGCCAGAAGTGCGATGTAAACCGAGGGTCACGGTCTGACACAATCGACTTCGGCACTCCGTGCAATCTTACCACTTCCTTGACATAGATATCAGCCATCTGATCATATCTATATGTCATCTTGTATGGAATAAAACATGCAGATTTGGTCAATCGATCAATCACGACCCAAATCGCATCACAACCTCGGGAGGATCTCGGTAACTGTGTCACAAAATCCATGGAAATGTGATCCCATTTCCATTCAGGAATGGACAAACTCTGTAATAATCCTCCTGGTTTCTTTATTTCAGCCTTCACCTGTTGGCAATTCAGACACTTGGCTACAAATTTAGTCACATCAGATTTCATTTGTTTCCACCAATACTGTGTCTTTAAATCATTATACATTTTCCTACCACCAGGATGAATGCTAAACGACTGTTGTGCGCTTCTGTCAGTATTCGCTGTCTCAATTCTGAAATATTTGGTACAACAATACGATTATTCACATACAAGACATTATCACGAACCTGATATTCCGATCGATGTCCAGCTCTGACCATCGCAGTCGAATTCTGTACATTCTGATCAACTTTCTGAGCTTCTTTAATTTTCAAAAGTAGCTCTGGTTCAGCTCGAACAGCACACAATCTCAGAGGCTGACGATCTGTCTTAAATACTAATCCAGACAAACAGCAATCTTCAATCAAATTCGATACACCAATTGTCGATAAGGATAGTGCACATACCTTTCGACTCAGTGCATCTGCTGCTGCATTGGACTTCCCTGGATAATACTTGATTTCACAATCGAAGTCTTTCAGTAAATACAGCCATCTCCGCTGTCTCATATTCAACTCTGATTGCGAAAACAGATATTTCAAGCTCTTGTGATCAGAATATATTTCAAATTTCTCACCGTAGAGGTAATGTCGCCATATCTTCAATGCAAAGACTATGGCCGCCAATTCAAGATCATGAATTGGATAACGGGTCTCATGTGGTTTCAATTGTCTTGAGGCATAGGCAATGACATGCCCTCGCTGCATCAGTATACATCCCAGTCCTCTATGAGATGCATCACAATAAACCACAAAATCACCAGTACCTGAAGGAATCGTCAACACAGGCGCACTGGTCAATCTCTTCTTTAACTCAAGAAAACTGGTCTCACATTCCTCAGACCAATTAAACGGAGCATTCTTCTGAGTCAACTGCGTAATCGGTTTGGCAATACTCGAAAAATCTTGGATAAATCGACGATAATATCCTGCCAAACCCATAAAACTGCGAATCTCGGGTACAGATGTCGGTCTTGGCCAAGAAATCACTGCCTCAACCTTACTGGGATCAACTGATATACCGTCTCCGGATATAATATGACCCAGAAATATCACCTGTTTCAGCCAAAACTCGCATTTCGACAATTTAGCATACAGTTTCTCTGCCCTCAAAATTCTCAATACAGTCCTCAGATGATTAGCATGCTCAATCATATTCTTTGAATAAATCAATATATCATCAATGAATATGATAACAAAATCATCCAAGTATTTCTGAAATACGCGGTTCATCAATCCCATAAATACCGCAGGTGCATTCGTCAAACCAAAAGGCATGACAATAAACTCATAGTGTCCATACCTGGTTCTGAATGCTGTCTTTGAGATATCAGAATCCCTGACTCTCAATTGATGGTATCCAGATCTCAAGTCGATCTTGGAATATACCGATGAACCCTGCAACTGATCAAATAAATCATCAATACGAGGCAAGGGGTATTTATTCTTTACCGTTGCCTTGTTCAGTTGCCGGTAGTCGATACAAAGTCTCATCGACCCATCTTTCTTCCTCACGAACAGTACTGGAGCACCCCAAGGAGATACACTCGGTCTGATATATCCCTTGGCCAGTAAATCCTCCAACTGTTCCTTCAACTCTTTCAATTCGATTGGAGCCATCCGGTATGGAGCTCTCGAAATCGGAACTGTTCCTGGCATTAACTCTATGCTGAAGTCTATCTCTCGAATCGGAGGCAATCCAGGAATTTCGTCTGGAAAGACATCAGCAAATTCGCACACCACTGGCAAATCCGCCAATGATGGGCTCGTCTTCAGTAAATTAACTGAATATACTAGGAATCCATCCGCTCCCTTCTGCAATAATCGAGTCATATTCATTGCAGATATCAAAGGAA
Organism: Primulina eburnea; assembly: GCF_022965805.1. Lineage (NCBI taxonomy): Eukaryota > Viridiplantae > Streptophyta > Magnoliopsida > Lamiales > Gesneriaceae > Primulina > Primulina eburnea. Next base: position 39,998 of record NW_027331718.1, read on the forward strand.
TTCTAGCACGAGAACCCTTACCATAAAATTTCCACTCCTTAGCCATCTCAGGTCTGAATCGAACTATCTTGTGGAAACAATCGACTGTAGCTCGGTACTTGGTCAACATGTCGATGCCGACAATACAATCAAAATCAGATAAACCAAGAACAATACAGTCTAAATCAATCGTATGCCCGTCGTACTGCAGTATACACGATTTCACAGATTTCACCGATATCAAACCTGTTCCTAACGGAGACGTGACAGATACTACAGTAGCTAAGGACTCAACAGGCAATGAATGCATTAAAGCAAATCGTTCAGACATAAAAGTATGTGATGCACCAGTATCAATCAGTACATAAGCAGGATAACCAGAAATAAAACAGTTACCTGCAACTACATCATCAGGTGCATCTTGTGCCTGCTCCTCGGTCAAAGCAAAAACTCTGGCCTGCTGTCTCGGAGGCTGGCTCGCGATCTGGCCCCCTCCTGGCCTCTGCTGTGACAGAGTAGACGGTGCTGGCTGAAAGGAATGAACGGCAGAAGATCGTCTCCCGGTCTGAGCCGCTGATCCAGACGACTCAGCAACCTGTGATCCCTGGGCACTCCTCTGGGGACACACTCGGGCAAAGTGTCCCTGCTGTTTACAGATACGACAGCTGCCAACTACTCCTCGGCACTAATCTGTGGAATTTCTCCCTCCACAAGTACCACAGTATGGTCCTGCATAGCTCTGGCTCTGACCGGTCTGTCTAGAGCCACTCGAACTGGACGAGGTAGTCCCTGATTTCTTGAATTGCTTCCCTCTAGCCTTCAAGAAATCCTTCTTTCCGCTACCGCTGCTGCCACCTTCAAATCTAGGAGGTGGTGGTTGTCCCGATACTGGAACCACAAACGAAGCCTCTTTCTGCCTCATCAGGCCTGCCTCGGCTCCCTTGGCTCTGTTCAGGGCATCGGTGAAGTTGTTGGGCCTCCCAGTATTCACCAGAGTAAAAATTTCAGGATTTAGGCCATTTATGAACTGGTCTGCTACGGCCTCATCACTTCCTGCCACATGAGGGGCAAATCGGAGCAGAGTAGAAAACTTAGCCACATAATCCTCAATGTTCAACTGGCCTTGTTTCAGGTTCGCAAACTGGGCTCCCTTGTCCTTCCTATAAGAAACTGGAAAGAACCGTAGATAGAATTCAGTCTTAAACACATTCCAGGTAATGGCCATACCTCTCTGTTCCAATGCCCTTCTAGTCGTGATCCACCAGTGTTTAGCAACGTCATGCAACTGGTGTATTATCAGTTTCACCCTCTTTTCCTCAGTATACTCCAAAGATTCAAACAGTGATTCAATGTCGTCCAACCAACTTTCACATTCCACGGAGTTCTCCGTTCCTTTCAAAGTCGGTGGATGAAATGACTGAAACCTTTTCAGCAATTTCTCCATTGCTGTAGGTGTCACATCCATGGGAGGGTTCGAGGTACTCCCCTGTTCTGGCATTCTCCTCGGAGGCATATCTGATAACCAAAAGGGTTAGCAATTCCAACAATAATCCTATTTCAAGCCTCCCTGGATCATCTTACAGCTGATCCATTCCAATAATACACAATACCATATCAGTAGCAGATAAGTCAGGTAACATGTATTAAAACAGGAATCAGGCTAGCAATCAACAGCAGGAAAGAAAACACATTCTACCTCGCTCACTAGCTCCTATCTCAATCTCAAGGATCTATCGCTCTGATACCACCTGTTGTGGGGACCCGGACGCTAATCAAGTTCTTAATCATTATTGGGACTAATTAATCAATTATAAACAGGGTCTAAAATTTTTTTTTTAAAAATGCGGAACGTAGTGTCATACAAACATATATACATATCAGTATACAAAAATACAAATCCTGTATTTCAATATTTATTCAAACTAGGGTTTAAAAACTAAAGTCAAGTGTTCAACCCTACATCTAGTCCAAGTCCGGTGCCACCACTCTAATCACGATCTAGCTCTTCATCTCCTCGACCCTGGACCTGTCCCACCTGTTGTCAAGTACACATACAGACAAGACAACAGCCGGATATACCGGTGAGAATATAATCCCCAGTATAAATCAATGAAACATGCAATCATATAAATCATATAAAGAATGAAATCAGGTAACATGAATACGTATCAAAATCTGAAACATAAACAATATCAAATCAAACTGTCGACATCAATCATAATTCAGACTAGACTCAATCCTAGTCTAGGGATCCCGGTTTCCAGATGTGGTATTCCTATATCGAATTCCGTAAAGGATGGAACCATAATATATATTACTCGATATAACCAGTGCCCTGGTATTCCTATATCGAATTCCGTAATAGAAGAATTCCAATACCCTTTACTCGATATAACCAAATATGGTGTTCCTATATCGAATTCCGTAATAGATTCCATTACTCGATATAACCAAACATCCAGTGTCCTGACCTAACCGTCAAGGACTATAGCTCTATCACTAGCATCCTATCTTGAGACATAGTGCAATGTGCCGTGGCGATACCACCACTATCCGGCACTTCCGTCCCAAGATTTCTATACTATCTTGTGACATCGTGCAATGTGCCCGTGGCGATCCCGCCACTATCAGGCACTTCTGTCCCAAGATTACTTGTCCGATACCTGCTATCTATAATTCAAGAAAACAAGTACATCAATCCAATCAATGCAAATATCAATGCAATAAAGTAAAGTATGTGATTTAGGGAAACTCAAGTCTAAACCGACTCAAGTCGATCTCCCAATACCACATTGACTTATACCTTTCTTTCGTCGGTTTCTGGCTCAGTCGAAGTCCTGAACTCACAATCTGTCTGGTACTGACAATATCAATAATCTCATATCAATATACTAGTCAACTTCATAACAATCTGATCAATCTGGAATTAATTCAAAATCAACGGTATAACGGTATACTTCCAATATCCCCGTCCATACCAATTCACCAAATAATAGTTACAATCTATAACCCATCTCCAATACAATCTATAATCAATCCATAATCCAAATCTGTCCGGTATCAACTTATTATAATCCGAAAATCATAACAATTCCATAATCAGTCTATTTCTTAATTTGACTTCGATTCTACGATGTCTAACATATCAAGAACATCATATATGAATCCTATTTAATTCTGACAATAGCATAATTTCAAAGCATGTCAAAACGTAGCAAAACTTACGTCAAAGTGTAGCCTACGTCGATAGGATAACAGTACCGAAGTCGGATTACAATTCGGACGGACGAATTGATCACATGATTGAAATTGAATTCAAATTCCAAAACTTTCTCTCAATTCCTCGATTTTTCGTTTCTGAAAGAAAAAAATTGTAATGTATATATATGTATATATATATATATATATATATATATATACACGTACATGCAATTGCCAAATGTCGAATTTTCCTTCTGCATGACTCGCGCATATGCGCCACATCTTCCGCGCATATGCGCGAGACCTACTGGATTCGGCCTCGGCAGCTCGCGCATATGCGCGACTCTTTCCGCGCATATGCGCGAGACCTACTGGATTCGGCCTCGGCAGCTCGCGCATATGCGCGACTCTTTCCGCGCATATGCGCGAGGGCTACTGGAGTTTACCGTGGCGTTCCGCACAACTCGCGCATATGCGCGCACATTCATCGCGCATATGCGCGAGACCTTCTGTCCTGTTGGCGCATGTGCGCGCATTGGTTCGCGCATGTGCGCCACAGCTACTGTCCTCGCACATTCCTTTTCACATGTAATCTTATTTCGTGTCTCGGTTAATCCCTTCATAATCATATCAAATTATAATTCAATAATTACTGATTACTGGGATTAATTTTCCAGGCATTACATATTGGAACCATTTTATTAAGTGGATTTCAATCATGTTCATTACTGCTAACTTTATTAAAATACCAATAGTGGATCCTTTAATCTCAACTACTTGAATTAAAATTCGAACAATTAAAAATTACCAATTAATTATTCAAACCATTTAAAGAAAAAAAAACAAAAACAAAAACAAAAAGACATTGTAGTGGACTTGCAATTACCTTAGCTTCCCTGTGGATACGATATTCGGACTCACCGAATAATACTACTTGTGGACAACCTGCTCTTGGGAGTGCAACAATCAAAGTCGCAACAAGTTTTTGGCGCCGTTGCCGGGGAAGTATAATTTAATTTCAAGTCTATTTAATTTCGTTTATAGTTTATTTTTCTTTATTTGAATTTTTATTGCTTTTGTGTGTTTTTATTCTTTTGCATTTGCATTTTCATGAGCATTTGGTCACGTACACTTAGTGGTCGACTCATTCGAAATAATCCTTTATTTTTACAAAACATGGCGGAAGAACCCATCCAAGAAAGTGAAGATGAAATTCAATCTCAACATGATCATGATAGACGAAGAACACTTAGAGATCACATGAATCCTAGACGTATTAGTGCACCTTCATGTCTAGTTTTTCCCCCTGATGCATCTCATTTCAATTTTAAGCCTGGTATTATCCAACTTTTTCCCAATTTTCATGGCTTAGATTCTGAAAATCCATACATGCATTTACAAGAGTTTGAAGAAGTGTGCAACACATATAATGATCTAAATTGTAGCATGAACACCATTTGACTTAAGCTTTTTCCTTTTTCTTTAAAAGATAAAGCTAAAACTTGGCTACAAAATTTTAGATCGGGATCCATTCGAACTTGGGATGAATTGCAACAACAATTTTTGAAAAAGTTTTTTCCATCTCATAGAACAAATTCTTTCAAAAGGAAAATCATCACTTTAACTCAAAAACAAGGAGAAACTTTTTATCAGTGTTGGGATAAATACAAAGAATTGCTTAATCTTTGTCCACATCATGGTTTTGAAATTTGGAGAGTTGTTTCTCAATTTTATAAAGGCTTAACACCTAAATATAGGCAAATTGTTGAATTTATGTGTAATGGAACATTTGAAGATAAAGATCCAAATGAGGCAATTGAGTATCTCGATTCATAAGCTGAAAATACTCAAAATTGGTACACTATAGGTACAATCGAACCATCAAACAAGATTCAATCTCCCACATCTGGTGGAGGTATGTACACCCTCAAGGATGAACATGATCTCCAAGTTAGATTTACCTCTTTGGCAAGAAAAGTTGAGGCACTTGAATTGAAAAAAAATGGTCAATTAAAAGCTATTCAAGAAATTGCGTGTCACATCTGTGATACAAGTGATCATTCTACAAAAGATTGTCCCACTTTGCCCTCTTTTAAAGAATGTTTCCATGAACAAGTCAATGTTTTGAACAATTTCAAAAGGCCAAATTTTGAACCATTTTTTTTCAAATTACAATCCAGGTTGGCGAAATCATCCAAATTTTAGTTGGAGGAATGATAATGCTGCACAATTTCCGCAACCACATTTTCAAAATCAACAAAATTTTCAAAATTATGCACCTTATGTTCCTCCACTGAAAAGGAATTTGGAAGATTTATTGAATTCTTTCATTGCAAAGCAAGAGTCTGTCAATACTCAAACTGCTCAAACCATGACAGATTTGAAAGATACTCTTGCTAAATTTGCATCTGCACTTAATGTTCATGAAAAAGGTAAATTTCCTTCACAACCACAACCTAATCCCAAGGATCATCATTCACAAACTGGAACTTCTGGAACTCAACCGATGGATCAGGTAAAATCTGTTATTATCCTTCGAAGTGGTAAGGTTGTGGAAAAATCCATTCCTGTACCTTGTGAAGATGATGATAAATCAACTCTAAAAGGTAAGGATGTGGAACCCATAACTTGCGAAGAGGAGGTTCAACAGATAGTGTTACCACCATTCCCTCATGCATTGAAAAATACAAAAAAAAAAAAAATCAAATTTGAATTCTGATATATATGATATTTTTAAACAAGTAAAATTTAATATTCCTTTATTAGATGCAATAAAACAGGTACCATCATATGCCAATTTTTTGAAAAATTTGTGCACTGTGAAAAGAAAATTGAATGTGAAAAAAATCATTTTTATCCGAACAAGTAAATGCAATAATTCAAAATAATAATACTTTGAAATACAAAGACCCTGGTTGTCCTACTATTTCATGTATTATTGGATAACGAAAGATTAAAAAAGCCTTGCTTGATCTTGGAGCTAGTGTGAATGTTAAAGTGCCAAGAGCTATGGTAGAAGACGTGTTGGTCCAAGTTGATAACTTTGTATATCCTGTCGATTTAATAGTTTTAGATACACAACCTATCGAAGATTGTAATGCAATTCCTCTAATTCTGGTCGTCCATTTTTAGCAACTTCTAATGCTCTTATAAATTGCAGGAATGGAATAATGAAGTTGTCATTTGGTAACATGACCTTGGAGCTCAATGTTTTTAATTTTTGTAAGCAACCCCGTGACAAAGGAGATGAAAGTGAAGATAAAAATCTTATTGAAACTATTGTGGAAGAAAACATTCAAGAAGGGAGTATTCGTAATCAATTAGATATTTTTTCAATTGAAACTGTTAAAGAAAATATTGAAATTCATCTTGATGATTTTATTAGGTATCACTCGTTACCAGGATCAGAGACAGAATTTGATGCAAAATATGATGACAAAGACGAACCACCCATATTGGAGTTAAAACCCTTGCCAGAAGAATTGAAATATGCATTTCTTGGAGAAGATGAAACATATCTGGTGGTAATTTCTTCCAAACTAGCAAGTGATCAAGAAGCTAAATTAGTTGATATGCTTAAAAGGCATAAAAATGAAATTGGTTGGACACTAAAAGATCTCAAGGGCATTAATCCACTAATTTGCACTCACAAAATTCACTTAGAAGAAAATGCAAAACATCTCAACAACCACAAAGGAGATTAAATTCACACATGAAAGATGGTGAAAATTGAAGTTCTCAAATTACTCGATGTTGGGATTATCTACCCTATTTCTGATAGTAATTGGGTAAGCCCAACACAAGTAGTTCCAAAAAAATCTGGCATCACAGTGATAAAAAATGAAAAAGGTGAATTGTTAACAAGTCGAGTCCCATCTAGTTGGCGGATGTGTATTGATTATAGAAAATTAAATGACGCCACTAGAAAAGATCATTTTCTATTACCATTTTTGGTCAAATTTTAGAAAGAGTAGCAGGTCATCCATACTACTGTTTTCTTGGTGGATATTTAGGTTATTATCAAATTCCCATTGCACTCGAAGATCAAGATAAACTACATTCACATGTTCTTTTGGAACATTTGCATTTAGAAGGATGCCATTTGGATTATGCAATGCCCCAGCAACATTTCAAAGATGTATGCTAAGCATTTTTAGCGACATGGTTGAAAATTGTTTGGAGATTTTCATGGATGATTTAACTGTTTTTGGGAATACATTTGATAATTGTCTTTAAAATTTGGAAAAAGTTTTAAAAAGATGCGAGGAAAAAGGTCTTATTTTAAATTGGAAAAAATGTCATTACATGATTACTTCTGGGATTTTTCTGGGACATATCGTGTCATCTCATGGAATTGAAGTTGATAAAGCCAAAGTTGATGTCATTGCCATTTACCCCCTTAAAAAACCATTAAAGAAATTCGCTCATTTTTGGGACATGCTGGATTTTATAGGAGGTTTATAAAGGACTTTAGTTCAATCTCTATACCCATTTGTAACCTCTTAACAAAAGACACTGCATTTGAGTAGACTCAAGAATGTCAAAATGCTTTTGATAAAATCATTCGACATTTAACATCAGCTCCTATCAAGCAACCTCCTGATTGGTCTTTACCATTTGAAATCATGTGCGATGCAAGTGATTATGCAGTCGGTGCAGTACTAGGTCAAAGAAGAAACGGTAAGCCTTACGTGATATATTATGCAAATAGAACTTTATATAATGCTCAAATGAATTACTTCACAACTGAAAAGAACTACTTGCTGCAATATTTGCATTAGATAAATTTCGTTCTTATTTGATTGAATCAACGAATATTGTGTTTACTGATCATTCTGCTATTAGATATTTGTTGATCAAACAGGATGCAAAGCCACGACTGATACGATAGATTTTGCTGCTCCAAGAATTTGACATTGTGATCAAAGATAAAAAAGGAACCGAGAATGTCGTAGCCGATCATTTATTGAGATTAGTAACAGGATCATCTTGTGAAATGACACCAATTAACGATAATTTTCCTGATGAAATCTATTTTCAGTTATTACTACACCTTGGTTTGCTAACATAAAAAATTTTCTTGTGACAAGAAAAATGCCACCGCAATGGAGTTCCCAAGATAAAAGAAAATTTTTGAATGAGGTAAAAAACTTTTATTGGGATGATCCGTATCTGTTCAAGTATTGTCCAGATCAAATTTTTCGACTTTGCATACCCGACAATGAGGTAAGTAATGTCATTAAATTTTGTCATTCAGAAGCATGCGGAGGACATTTTTCTTCAAAGAAAACGACTGCAAAAATCTTGCAATGTGGATTTTATTGGCCCACTTTGTTTAAAGACACCCACGAAATCTACAAGATCTGTGAAAATTGTCAAAAATTGGGTGCGATTTCAAAAAGAAACATGATACATTTGATTCTTATCATTGAAATTGAAATCTTTGACTGTTGGGGAATTGATTTTATGGGACTTTTTTCACCGTCGTTTGGATACTTGTTGATGCGAACACGGGTGGTCAAGCTCAAAGGAAGGCATGGGATCCTTTGCAGTTGTCGGAGGGACCAGTCACGAGGGGATGCCTGAAGAAGTTCAATGAGGCACTACAGGGAGTCATGAGCAAGCATGAAGGGGTCGTGATGCATGGGAGTACGTCAGGAGGCCAAAGGAACATCATTCAAGCATTGTTGGAGACAGCCGAGACTCCACGGACGTGTACACAGACCTGCACACGGGGTCTGTGCCCTTTACAGCCGAGGATGAAGAATTCCAGTGTCTACACGGTACCTGAGCACGGACCAGTACACGGGGTCCGTTTCCTATGACATTTGCGAAGACCGAGTGTACACGGACCAGTACACGGAGGTGGACACGGGGTCAGTGTCCCTTGTTTCCAGCTGAAGATGATTTCCCTAGAGTACACGGACCCGTACACGGAGGGCTACACAGGGTCCGTGTCTGAGGTGGCTGAGCGAGAATATTTTCCTTTCTAGAGTTTTAATTATTTTGGAGACGAGATTTTTCATATCTTTTGTTTATTAAAAACATGTTGGACGAAATTTGACTCATAATTCAGATTATTATTGATATTTTTATCAAAGTTTAGAGTTTTCTCTCAAACATTCAAAGCTTCGTTTTGTTATTCAAAAATCAAACTTATCAAGATTCGTCTTGTGCCGTTTGTCGATCGTGCTTGGGCGGATTGTCTTAGACTTGTTCTTTGAAGGTTCGTTGAGTTTTTCGATTGCTTTATTCCGTGGTTATTTGTTGCTAGACTTTTCATAGTTTAGTGAAAATCACAAAACACACACTTGATTCAAAAGATCGGGACAACAACGATTCTTTGTTTGTTATTGAATTGAGGGCGCTATTTGATTTTAATTGTGTTTGCTATTCGTTCATACGAAGATTCACATCATTTGGTATCAGATCTTAGGTTCATTGAATTCAAGTAAGTATCTTGTTATTCAATTTCAAGATCTGTTTATTTCTTCGTTCGTTTCCAGATCTGTTTTCGTTTTTCGTTCTTCGTCTCTTCGTGAATCTGTGATTCTCGAAGAAAAGTTGATTTTTTATTTTTTTTTGGTGATTTTCGAGCAAGTACTCAGCCAAAAAAAAAAGTACAAAAATTTCGAAAATTCACCATTATTTCTTTTTGATACCTTGTTCTATTTCCTTTAGAGAGTCATATTCAATTGCCTCTCACAGTCAAAATATATATATATATATATATATATATATATATTATATATAATATATATATATATATATATATTTATTTATTTATCTTCAAATTGCTTGTCTACGCAGTCTAAGTGAGTCGATCACAATTGTTCACAAGTTGAACTTGATTGTTTGATATACAAATACAAAGCTTGAGCACACTTTCGAGCATACTTTCACATTCGAGTGAAATTACTTGAGTGCGAGTGAATTTTATTTGGAGTGACTAGTGAGTATTTGTTGTGAGCAAAAAAAAATAAGAGAGGAGAGACGAGTGAATTTTCTTTGGAGTGACCGTGAGAATTTGGGTGAGGACTATTTGTATTCTACTAACGTTTTCTTGCCGGTAAAATTCTAAAAATTAAATGGAGAGGGAGGTAGGAGATGATTCAAACCAAGGGGTTTCTAAGTTCCAACTAGAAGCCTTATTTGGGCATTTTAGTAGGATGATGAGGAATGAATTAGAGCCCTTGCATGAGAGGTTGGATAAGCTTGAGGTTAGTGCTAGTGGGAGTAAATCTAAGCCTAAGGATTTGGGTAGAGATGATGAGGAATATGATTTGGGAGGAGACGATGAGAAATTAGAATTTGGGTAGGAATGGAAGAGGTAGAGGATTTGGGAGAGGAAGAAGAGAAGCCGCACGGGGTGGATAAGATGGGAATAGGGAAGATGGTAACATGGGTAGTATTAAGATGAAAATTCCTTCATTCCATGGGAAATCTGATCCGGAAGCGTACTTAGAATGGGAAAAGAGGGTAGAGTTTGTATTTGAATTTCACCACTACTCCGAACAAAAGAAATTAGGTTGGCGGTGGTGGAGTTCCTAGACTACGCTCTCATTTGGTGGCATCAATTAGTGACCACTAGAAGGAGGTATAATGAGAGACCTATTGAATCTTGGGATGAGATGAAAAGAGTGATGAGAAAAAGGTTTGTGCCCAATTACTATTATAAGGAGATGTTTAAGAGGCTACAAACTTTGAGGCAGGGGGTAAAGAATATGGAGGACTACTATAAGGAGATGGAAGTAGTCATGATTAGGGCAAACATTGAGGAGGATAGTGAGGCAACCATGGCACGTTTTCTTTATGGTTTGAACAGGGAAATTCAAGATCAAGTGGAGTTTAGGCACTACTTGGATCTAGACGAGATGGTTCAAATGGCCATAAAAGTAGAGCAACAACTCAAAAGGCGTGGAGTTGGCCGCACCAATCAAACTGGGGGTTCATCATCTTCTTGGCGACCAAATGTGGCAAAACGTGATGAAAATAAAGTGGTGAACAAGCCCAAGATTGAGACCAAGCAAGAGGCACCTAAACAAGGAGTGCAATGTTCATGTGGAACTCCTCTTACTCGGTCTAGAGATGTTAAATGTTTTAGGTGTCAAGGGTTGGGTCATATTTCTAGTGAATGTCCTAATAAGAGGGTGATGATCTTGAATGACTATGGTGAGTATGAATCTCATAGTGAGGATGATGATGATGAGATGCCTGAATTAGAGGATCCTGATGAGGGCTATGGGGCGGTTATAGGTGAGGCACTAGTGACTAGGCGTATCATGAGTGCCCAAGTCAAGGAGGAGGAGACTAACCAAAGAGAGAACTTGTTCGACACTAGGTGTTTTGTGAATCAAAAGGTTTGAAATTTAATCATAGATGGGTGGAGTTGTACTAATGTGTCTAGTGTTGAGATGGTGGAGAAATTGGGCTTGCCTACACTAAAGCATCCTCAACCATATAGGCTTCAATGGTTGAATGATTGTGCGGAGGTGAAGGTGACAAAACAGGTGTTGGTTTCTTTTTCGATTCGGAAATACATTGATGAGGTTTTATGTGATGTAGTGCCAATGCATGCTTGTCATATCTTGTTGGGTAGGCCTTAACAATACGATAGGAGGGTGACTCATGATGGTTTCAAGAATAAGTATTCATTTATGTTAAAAAAAAGGATTCCATTGTATTACTTCATTTGTCCCCAAAGCAAGTGTTGGAGGACCATTTAAAAAAAAAAGAGAGATGAGGCCGAAAGAGAGAGTGAACTAAAAATTGAGGTTGCCTTGGAAAATAAAAAAGAAATGGCTGAAAAAAAGAGTGATAAAAAGAGTGAGATAGCCATACAAAAGAAAAATGAGAGGAAAGAAGCCCAAAAGAAATCATATATGGCCCAAAAAGGTGAGTTGAAGCAATTGATGCACACACTTGAACCACTTGTGTTGATTCTTTACAAGGAGATCCTCTTTAACACAAGTGATATAGCCGGGTCCCTTCCGAGCATTGTTTTTTCACTTTTGCAGGAATTTGAAGACATATTTCCGGAAGAGCTACCTCAAGGACTACCACCATTGAGGGGGATTGAACACCAAATTGATTTGGTACCCGGGAGTGCCTTACCAAATCGTCCAACATATAGGAGCAATCCGGAGGAGACCAAGGAGCTTCAACGACAGGTAAGTGAGTTGTTAGATAGGGGTTTTGTGCGTGAGTCCATGTCTCCTTGTGTTGTGCCTGCTTTACTAGTTCCTAAGAAAGATGGCTCATGGCGTATGTGTATAGATTGTAGGGCAATTAATAACATAACCATTAAGTATAGGCACCCCATACCTAGACTAGATGATATGTTAGATGAATTGCATGGTGCATGTGTCTTTAGTAAAATTGACTTGAAGAGTGGTTATCACCAAATTAGGATGAGGGAAGGTGACGAGTGGAAAACTGCTTTTAAAACCAAATACGGGTTATATGAGTGGATGGTCATGCCTTTTGGCTTAACTAACGCTCCTAGCACCTTTATGAGGTTAATGAATCATGTTTTGCGTGCACACATAGGAAAGTTTGTTGTGGTTTACTTTGATGATATCCTAGTGTATAGCAAAAATTTGGATGAGCATGTTAATCACTTGAGACTTGTGCTAATCACATTAAGGGCTGAAAATTTATATGCTAACTTAAAGAAATGTGATTTTTGTACAAGCAAACTTGTCTTCCTTGGTTTTGTGGTAAGCTCGCAGGGGATACATGTGGATGAAGACAAGGTAAGTGCTATTCGAGATTGGCCAACGCCTACTACTGTTGGTCAAGTCCGAAGTTTTCATGGACTTGCAAGCTTCTATAGGAGGTTTATTAAGGATTTTAGCACACTGGCAGCACCGATGACAACGGTAATCAAGAAAAATGTTCCATTCCATTGGGTCGAAGAGCAAGAGAAGTCTTTTAATATTATTAAACAAAAATTGATTAATGCTCCTGTACTTGTTTTACCTGATTTTGCTAATACCTTCGAGATTGAATGTGATGCTTCAGGTGTAGGTATTGGTGGAGTGTTGATGCAAGGAGGGCACCCGGTGGCATACTTTAGTGAGAAGCTCAATGGAGTGGCGCTGAACTATCCCACGTATGACAAGAAGTTCTACGCACTCGTGAGGACTCTAGAGATGTGGCAGCACTACTTGAGGCCTAAGGAATTTGTGATCCATACGGACCATGAATCTCTAAAGCACCTTAAGGGTCAATAGAAGTTGAACAAGCGGCATGCCAAGTGGGTGGCATTCATAGAGACATTCCCCTACATCATCAAGTACAAGCAAGGTAAGGAAAATGTAGTGGCCGACGCACTATCACGAAGGTACGTACTAATCTCTACCTTGGAGTCAAAAAATTTAGGGTTTGAGCATGTGAAGGAATTGTATGTGCTAGATGAGGATTTTAAGAGTTTGTTTGAAACTTGTATGCATGGTCCACATGAAAAATTTTATTTGCATCATGGTTTCTTGTTTAGAGAAGATAGGTTGTGCATCCCTAAATCATCCATTCGTGAACTACTTGTTAGGGAGGCACATGGGGGTGGTTTGATGGGACACTTTGGTATAGCGAAAACTTTGAGTGCTTTGCATGAACATTTTTATTGGCCACATATGAAACGTGATGTTGAACGAGTTTGTGATAAGTGCATAACTTGTAGGCAAGCTAAGTCTAGAACACAACCACATGGATTGTATACACCACTTCCTGTCCCTAGTCAACCTTGAGTTGATATTTCTATGGACTTTGTGTTGGGTTTACCTAGGACTAAGAAGGGGAGGGATTCAATATTTGTTGTTGTTGATAGATTCTCTAAAATGGCACATTTTATTGCTTGTCATAAAACTGATGATGCATCTAACATTGCGGATTTGTTCTTTAGAGAAGTCGTTAGGTTGCATGGCATGCCTAGGACTATTGTGTCTGACCGTGATGTTAAGTTTTTGAGTTACTTTTGAAAAACTTTATGGGCTAAACTTGGTACTAAATTGATGTTCTCTACTACTTGTCATCCTCAAACGGATGGACAAACTGAAGTTGTTAATAGAACTTTAGGACACTTTTGCGTGCCATTCTTAAAAAGAACTTAAAGAATTGGGAGAATTGTTTGCCATTTGTTGAGTTTGCTCACAATCGATGCGTGCATTCTACTACCAATTATTCGCCGTTTGAAATTGTTTATGGTTTTAATCCTTTGACTCCGTTGGATTTGATGTCTTTACCTGTGAGTGAAAGGTTAAACATGGATGGGAAAAAGAAGGCTGAATTTGTTAGGAGCTTGCATGAGAAGGTCAAAACCAATATTGAAAAGAAAAATGAAAAATTCACAAAGCAAGCCAACAAGGGAAAGAAAAAGGTGGTGTTTGAGAAGGGTGATTGGGTGTGGCTACACCTGAGGAAGGAAAGGTTTCCTGAGAAGCGGCGTTCAAAACTATTACCAAGAGGCGATGGACCATTCCAAGTTCTTGAGAGGATCAATGACAACGCCTACAAATTCGATCTGCCAGGTGAGTACAACGTGAGTACTACATTTAATGTTAGTGATCTGTCGTTGTTTGATGTAGGTGATGAGCAAGATTTGAGGACAAATCCTTTTCAAGAAGGGGAGGATGATGCGAACACGGGTGGTCAAGCTCCAAGGAAGGCATGGGATCCTTTGCAGTTGTCGGAGCGACCAGTCACGAGGGGACGCCTGAAGAAGTTCAAGGAGGCACTACAGGGAGTCATGAGCAAGCATGAAGGGGTCGTGATGCATGGGAGTACGTCAGAAGCCCAAAGGAACATCATTCAAGCATTGTTGGAGACTGCCGAGACTCCACGGACGTGTACACGGACCTGCACACGGGGTCAGTGCCCTTTACAGCCGAGGATGAAGAATTCCAGCGTCTACACGGACCCGAGCACAGACCAGTACACGGGGTCCATGTCCTATGACATTTGCGAAGACCGAGTGTACACGGACCCGTACACGGAGGTGGACACGGGGTCCGTGTCCCTTGTTTCCAGTTGAAGATGATTTCCCGAGAGTACACGGACACGTACACGGAGGGCTACACGGGGTCCGTGTCTGAGGTGGCTGAGCGAGAATATTTTCCTTTCTAGAGTTTTAATTATTTTGGAGTCTAGATTTTTTATATCTTTTGTTTATTAAAAACATTTTGGACGAAATTTGACACACAATTCAGATTATTATTAATATTTTTATCAAAGTTTAGAGTTTTCTCTCAAACATTCAAAGCTTCTCTTTGTTATTCAAAAATCAAACTTATCAAGATTCGTCTTGTGGCATTTGTCGATCGTGCTTGTGCGGATTGTCTTAGACTTGTTCTTTGAAGGTTCGTTGAGTTTTTCGATTGCTTTATTCCGTGATTATTTGTTGCTAGACTTTTCATAGTTTAGAGGTGAAAATCACAACACACACACTTGATTCAAAATATCGGGACAACAACGATTCTTTGTTCGTTATTGAATTGAGGGCGCGATTTGATTTTAATCGTGTTTGCTATTCGTTCGTACGAAGATTCACATCACTTGTATATTTTAGTTGCAGTTGATTATGTTTCCAAATGGATAGAAGCAATTCCATGTCGAACAAATGATCATAAAATCGTCATCAAATTTTTGAAAGAAAATATTTTTAGTAGATTTGGAATTCCTCGAGCCATGATAAGTGATTGGGGAACTCACTTTGTTAATAAACCATTTTCTTCATTAATGAAAAAATATGGTATTACTCACAAAGTAACTACTCATTATCATCCTCAAACAAATGGACAAGTTGAATTAGCTAATAGGGAGATAAAGAAAATTTTGGAAAAAACTGTTAACTCAAATAGAAAAGATTGGTCTCTGCGACTTAATGATGCACTTTGGGCATATCGAACAGCTTTTAAAACATCATTGAATATGTCTCCCTATAGGTTGGTTTACGGAAAACATTGTCATTTGCCTGTGGAATTGGAACATAAAGCTTATTGGGCGATCAAAACTTTTAATTCAAGCATGGATGATTGCAACAAATTGCGCAAATTGCAACTTAATGAACTTGCTGAACTCAGAAATGATTCGTATGAGAATTCAACGATTTTTATAAAGCAAAAATCAAATCATTTCATGATAAAACAATTCTTAGAAAATCTTTTGAGATTGGTAAAAAAGTTTTGCTTTATAATTCTCGACTTCACATATTCCCAGGAAAATTACGATCAAGATGGACAAGCCCATATGTTGTAAAGCATGTGTATCCTTATGGAGCTGTGGATATTGAAAATCCTGAAAATGGTGATGTTTTTAAAGTGAATGAAAAAATGATTAAACCATTTTTGGAAAATGAAATGTTTCAAGAAGAGTTTATTTCCCTTTCTGATCCTTAAATTTTTATGTTGCATTTAATTTTGTTTGTTTTTATTTCAGGTTTCCTTAATCTTTTATTTTCCTGGTTAAATGGCGGATAACGGTACTCCATGACTCTCATAGTCGGTCAAATCAGTTTCCCACAATTGCTGATACGAAAATAAAAAAAATCATTTCTTTTCTTTTCAAAATGGATGAAAATCTCTCAAAAATTTGTAAATATTTTCCTTCTGTTTCTGAAAATGTTCTAAGAAAAATTTATGCAGGTAGGTGTGAAAGATTGATATTGTTAATGTAAAAAGGAATTCCAGAAGATATTCGTCTTGTAATAGAAGCTAAGGTCCGATTAGGAGGATAAGTTCCACAATCATTGCTCATTCGGTATTTGTCTGGATTAGGAAAAAGTACTTATGCGAAAATACGAAGGGCCAAAAGGTTATGGGTTTTTCATAAGTGTGCAAGATGGACTTGTGACAAACGATGCAGATCTTTGGGATCTGTTTCCGATAACAGAGAAGATAAAATTGGTTTCATTAAGAATGGGCTGATTAAGGAGTCTTTAGATAACATCTTATTGACTCGTGAGACGCATTCTAGTGGACATGTGTATATTGAACTTCTCCATTTATGGAAACAATTTCAAGATGAGCGTCATAGTCTTGGGAATCCGACTAAAAAAGACCCAGTTTTCCAATTTATAAGAAAATTGAATGAGAAGCATATCCTCGACTCATAGAAGGCGTTGAAGCCGATTCTGTACGTAAAACCAGAGGAAAATTTTGAGCCACAATCACACTACTGTTTATATGCATATGTTTCATTATTGTTTTTACTATTTATTCTGTTTACAGCTGTGACCCATAGTTTTGTAATGATAACATATTACCCCTATAAAATCTCTCATCTTTCTCTCTATTTTCGCAGACCAAAAAGAAAGTAAAAACATGGTTGGATCCTCTGCACAAACATTGAAAAATATTTGTGTATTTTGTGGGTCGAGTTCTGGAAAAAATGAAGTATTTGTAGAAGCAGCGAATAAACTTGGAAAGATATTGGCTGAGAGAAAAATTCACTTGGTATATGGGGGAGGTAATATTGGGTTAATGAGATCTGTTTCAACATCTGCTCATCTTAGAGGAAGTCGGGTTTTAGGTATTATTCCTACAGCTTTAGCTGAAGGAAATATTACAGGTGTTACGATTGGGGAGGAATTAAAAGTTTCTTATATGTATGAAAGAATCACCAAAATGATTGAAAATTCTGATGCTTTTTTCGCACTACCAGGTGGTTTTGGTACATTAGAAGAAATCTTTCACACTGTTTCTTGGGCACAACTTAATATCCATAATAAACTTGTGGGCTTCTTGAATATCAATAATTATTATGAAAGTTTGTTGACATTTCTTGATAAAGCTGTGGAACAGAATTTCATTTCAGAAAATTCACGACGGATGCTCATCTGTGCTTCGACTGCCGACAAATTAATTGATGATTTGGAAGCTTTTGTTCATAAGCCTGATCCGATGATAAAAAAATATCAATTGGTCGCAATCAAGCAGTAAGAAAAGAAAGTTGGATCATTGATTCAAAAATCGTGGATTGGTTTGCGTTTGTTTCAGTTTGTTATCTTCAATAAAATTTCAGGTAATATCTCTTTCATTATGTACTCTTTATTAATAGTTATTTTTACATTAGGGACAATGTCATATTCTGATTAGGGGAGAACAAACTTAAAAATATAAAAAAAATTAAAAAACAAAATTATTTTAAAATAAAAACATGTTTATTGTTTGTATCTTAGTAATTTTTGCAAAAATATCATACATTACATGTTTGAAAGGTTTAGATTAGAAATTGTAATAATCTATCTTAGGATGTTTAAATTTTTATTTGAAAAAAAGAAGTCAATTTTAATATTTTGATCACTATAAAAATATGATTTATGAAATCTTTTTGAATGATTAACCATTGTGATAAAATCAGTTATTAAAGTATATGGTCCAAGATATACCTGATAAGTGTGCCTAAAATTTTTAAACTCACACATATTTGTGAGTGAGTGGAGAGGATTGAGAAAACAGCTTGCGAGCCTTTATTGATTATCACCTGTTGTGGGGACCCGGACGCTAATCAAGTTTTTAATCACCATTGGGACTAATTAATCAATTATAACACAGGGTCTAAAAATTTTTCTTTTTAAATTGCGGGACGTAGTGAAATAAAACATATATACATCTCAGTATATAAAATACAAATCCTGTATTACAAAACATTTATTCAAACTAGAGTTTAACAACTAATGTCAAGTGCTCAAACCCTATCTCAGATCAAAGTCCGAAGTCTCCACTCTAACTCGATCTCTCCTCATCTCCTTGACCCTGAAACTGTCCCACCTGTTGTCAAGTACACATACAGACAAGACAACAGCCGGATAAACCGGTGAGAATAACTCCCAGTATAAATCAATAAAACATGCAATCATATAACAAATATAAAGCATGTAATCAGGTATCAACAATATGTAACAATCTGAAACATAATCAATAACCCACTGTCAACAATACTCGTAGCTACAAAATTCAGACTAGACTCAATCCTAGTCTAGGGATCCCGGTTCCAGACGTCGGTCTGTATATATCGACTAACAGTAATAGAAAAGACTCCAGTTCTATCCACGCCGATATAGTATCGATTAATAGTAATAGAAAAGACTCCAGTTCTATCCACACCGATACAGTATCGATTAACAGTAATCGACGAAGCCCTGATTCTATTCACATTGATATATTATCGATTACCAGTAATAGAGCAAGCCCTGATTCTATTCACATTGATATGATATCGATTACCAGTAATAGAACAAAGTCCGATTCTATCCACATCGATATAACATCGATTAACAGTAATAGAAGGAACGATGAATCTATTCACATCGATATAATATCAATCAACAGTAATAGAAGAAGCTATACATCTATCCACATCGATATAATATCAACCAACAGTAATAGAAGAAGCTATCAGTCTACCCACATCGATAATCAATCATCCAGTGACAGTCTTTGGCACAACCGCCAATACACCATCTTATGACATCGTGCAATGTGCCCGTGGTGATCCCACCACTAACGGCACTTCTGTCATAAGATTACTCTTCTAATACCTGTAATCTATAACTCAAGAAAACAAGTATATCACTCAATCAATGCAAATATCAATGCAATAAAGTAAAGTATGTGATTTAGGGAAACCCAAGTCTAAACCGACTCAAGTCCATCTCCCAATACCACATTGACTTATACCTTTGTCTTCATGATCTGACGAAGACGAAGACTCCATTTCACGTCTGTCCATGTCAATGTCAAGTTGTAGCCTACGTTGATAGGAACTTGGTACCGAAGTCGGATTACAATTCAGACGGACGGATTTCTCAGAAAAGGCGTAAGGATTTTCAACACATATACAAGAACCCTTTTCTCGAGCTTCTCTCTTTCTTCTGAATTCTGAGGAATGAATTCGTTCTATACATACATATATATATATCCAACTTGCATGTGTAAGATACGTGTCTATATTTCATGCATTTCGGCCGGCGCTCGGGCGGTAATAAACTACCGCTCGAGCGCGGCATCCTCTGTCCAAATCCTTCCCGGATTGTACATTGGCGCTCGGGCGGTCACAAACTACCGCCCGGGCGCCACTTCTTCTGTCCAAGATGTGTTCCTATTGGACTTTGGCGCTCGGGCGGTCATTTCTTACCGCTCGGGCGCCAATGTTTCTGTCCAAAAATTGCACCCTTCAAATATAATTTTATTTCGTGTCCCGATTAATCCTCTCATAATCATATCAAATTATAAATCAATAATTACAGATTACTAGGATTAAATTTCCGGGCATTACAAGAGAGGCTGTCTATTGTTTAGATATTGTGTTCTTATTTTGAAAAAAAAATTGATATTTCCTGAAAAAAAAAAAAAAAGATGTTGAAGATTTATGTAATTTTTAAGTTATATGCTGCGACCCATTGAGCTCTCATAAAAGTACAAATAAAAAAAAAGAAAAAAAAAGAAAGAGAGAAATATATTGTACAAATTAACAAATATGTGGTCAAGAAGCATTAACTTAGTTTGATTCCATGATGTAAAAAAAAATCAGGAAAAAAATATATAATAAGAACAACTGGATTTTAAATAAATGGATTTCCTATCTTTTGATTAGTTTGGCTCGTTTGTCTGTCTGCATTCTGTAAACCATTTTCCTGATCATTTATCTGTATTCCAACTCCATGAGAGAAATCATTCCCATAAATTGAAACACTTATTAACCTGTGAGAATATGGAGTTGAGCCTCTTACTAGGAATTTCTGAAGGTCATGTACATTTAACTACCTGAAAATAAGCTTCGAATTGATCAGTTCAGATTATTTCATAAATAATAATTATAATGATCTTGATATAACTTTGACAGTTTTCAAATTTAATTTAAACACTTGGATAGTTCTGATTACATTTTTATTTAAATTAATAAATATGTTTTGTGTTGCTATTAACGCTTAAATTGCTAGGGACTAGCAATAAGCTGGTTGGGGAGTGTGATAATGATAAAAAATTGTATATTAATTAAATGTTTTATAATATAAATATATAATTTTTTTTTATTAAATGTTTAAATATTATATGTTTTATAATAAATTGTATAAAATATAAGTTGTTGTGTAATTATAAGTTTTTACTATTTTTTACAGGTTCGATAAAACAAGAATAAACTTGACGTTGCAAATGGGATTAAGATGTTTCTTGGACCTGTAGAAAGTTGATGTTAATATCTACAATATTGGTGGCAAGCATGACATAAAAAAATTCTCACAAGTGGGATCAAATTAAGCAACAATAAAAGTTACCAAAGAAGTGGCAGTTTTACCATGCTCTAGTATTTTGACCATATCTCTCAAATTACTTGGTCAAATGGTTAAAAAAAATACCACAATTCAAACAACTCAGATATCTACATATTTGTTTTTATGTGGAGAAGAAAACTCAGATGGGAAGATTTTAAAAAGTGATGTGTATTAAAATATTATTTCTGGGAACACCAATGAAGACTTATGTGTAAAAAATAATATTTTATTTGTAGTTGTCTCCCCAAATTTGGCTATAAATAGGGGTGCATTGTAATGTATTAAGATATCCCTCATTTTATGAAAAAAAATTTGAGTTCATAATATTTCTCTCTTTGTTTTTCCTTTATTTCTTCATTTAAATATAATTAGCATGTTAAATTCATATTCAAAGTTTTACACTTTGAATAATGAGTAGCTAACTTCCCAAAGTTGAGATGAAAAGGTGAAACTCTTGACATGATAATAAAGTTATTAAAAGGTAAAAATCTATGTTTTATATTATTTAATCATTATTTATTGTTTATGTTATATTTATTTCTTTAAGTATTATTATACCCTATTTATAAGTGGGAGTTTTGATTTATTGTTGCTATATATTACACTAGATTCTTGGAACCATTTAAATGTTAGTTTGGTATTACCAACCATTTAAAGTGGATGCCTTGATTTATTATATGACTATATCTTAATATTAATTTTTTGGAACCATTTAAATGTTAGTTTGGTATTACCAACCATTTAAAGTGGATGCCTTGATTTATTATATATGAATATATCATAATATTAATTTCTTGGTACCATTTAAATGTTTATTTGGTTTTACCAACCATTTAAAATGAATGCCTTGATTTATTATATATGAAAATATCTTAATATTAATTACTTGGTACTATTTAAATGTTTGTTTGGTTTTACTAACCATTTAAAGTGGGAATTTTGATTTAGTATTTACAAATTTATATATATAGCACAATAAATACTTGACAACATTTACAAGTTTTGGTATATATTATATACTTATAAGATAATAATATATAACTTAATAAAAATATGATTATTTAATATATATTGGAACCATTTTGTTAAGTGGATTTCAATAATGTTTATTAATATTAACTTTATTAAAATACCAAGAGTGGATCATTTAATCTCAATTACTTAAATTAAAATTTGAACAATTATAATTACCAATTAAAGATTCAAACCATTAAAAGAAAAAAAAAACAAAAACAAAAAGACATTGTAGTGGATTTGCAATTACCTTAGCTTCCCTGTGGATACGATATTCGGACTCACCGAATTATACTACTTGTGGACAACCTGCTCTTAGGATTGCAACAATCAAAGTCGCAACAATTACCTGCAACAACATATCAAGTGCTTCTTGGGCATGTTCCTCAGTCAATGCAAATACCCTGGCTAGAAAGACTGAACAGCAGATGATCGTCTATCAGGCTGAGCCACTGATTCAGATGATTCTGCTCCCTGGGATCGTTGAGAACCTCGCTGTGGACAGGCTCTGGCAAAGTGTCCCTACTGTCTGCAGATGTTGTAACTACCAAACACTCCTTGGAATTGTTTTGTGGGATGCCTTCCTCCACAAGTTCTACAATAGACCCCGGTATAACTCTGGCTCTGTCGTGAACCATTGGAGCTAGATGAACTACTACCAGACTTTTTAAACTGTTTCCCTCTAGCTTTCAAATAATATTTCTTCCCACTGCTTCTACTACCACTCTCAAATCTGGGAGTTGGTTGGCGGAACTGAGTTGAAGATGGTTGCTATTTCGGTGCTAGTACGATACTGGGAAAAATCGTTGACAAAATTCAGTTTTAAAGATCTTCCAAGTAATAACCGTACCTCGATGCTCCAAAGCCCTTTTAGTCGTAAGCCACCAATTCTTTGCAACATCATGCAACTAGTGCCCAATCAATTTGACTATTCGCTCATCTGTATAGTCTAATGAATCAAACAAGATCTCAATATCATCAAGCCAACTCTCACAATCAACAGACGTCTCAGTGCCTTTCAGAGTCGGCGGTTTAAACGACTGAAATCTCTTCAGCAGTGTTTCCATCGGTGTCGCTGTAACATCCATATGATTATTTGAGGTACTACTCTGTTCTTGGATTCTTAGAGGAGGCATATCTGATTATCAAAAGGATTAATAATCAAGTCTAACAAATCTGTTTCAGTCCTCTTTTGATCATCTTACTGCTGATCCAGAATCGGTTCTGATTCATTTTCAAATCTCACTTGTTTCCAATCAAATCACATAATCAGGTAAACATGTATTAAAGCAGTAAAACATGCTACCACTACAAAATCAAGGAAAGAAAACTCAATCTACCCCGCTCACTCTCTTTTATTCCAGTATAAGGAACATACAGCTCTGATACCACCTGATGTGGGGAACCGGACACTAATTCATCTTCTAAATCATCTTTGAGATTAATTGGATCAATTAAATTAACTGGGTCAATTTTTTTTATATACAATAATTCATAAACTGATGTACAATGACTATTACAATTTATGCTTCATTTATTAAATGCACAAGACCAAGTGTAATCTCTAACAATGATCCAAGATACAAACTTGTTCAAAATACAATCAGAACAACTAGGGTTCAACAACTACATAATAAGTGTTGACAACCCCTTCTACTTATGGGCCCAGATCTCCACTCTAATCTCGATCTCTCATCCTCTTCTCGACCCTGATCCTGTCTCACCTGTTGTTATGCACACATACAAAAACAACAACAACCGGATAACACCGGTGAGAATATAATTCTCAGTATAAACAATGTATATATTCATTTCATATAAGCATATACGAAAGCATATGCAGTTATCAAATAACATGTATCATAATCTGAGGAACATGAATCGATATAACTGTAAATCAAACTCTTAGACTCTTAATCTATGACTCGACTCTTCTCTAGGGATCCCGGTTCCCGGACCTTGGTATATTATATCGAATCTCTACAATAGGAGTTGATCTACTCCTAAGCACATCGATATAAACCAAACATCCAGTGCCTTGGAACCTTTGCCAAAGACTTGGCACCTCTGCCACACACTCTTTCTTGATATCTATCTTCTATTATCTGCTTTCTATAAATCAATAGAATAATCATATTCATTCAAAGAATACAAAGGTAATAAAACAATAACAAATAAGTATGTGGTTTGGGAAACTCAAGTTATATCTTACTCGAGTTATTAATCCTGGTTCAACATTGGTTTATACCTTTCTTTTCGTAGTTCTCGGTTGAATCAAATCCCAATCTGGCTCTATTCGTTCTTCGAAGCTTTCAATATCAAATCTGGAATAACATATTCGAGAAGTATAATATCATATACAACTCAAACAAGAAATCTCAATCTAGTACATTTCGACGGCATAACAGCACAATCTCGAAATACCGGCAATATCAACAACAAACGACAAATCTCAACAACTCATAATCATCAACAAACACAATTCCAATACCAAATCTGTATAATCTCAATCAAATCAATTTTGGAAAATAATTACAATTTCATATGGTGTCCGTTCTGTGATCCGGTTTCGATTATACGATTACAACAATCTCAGGAACATATCATACAAATCATATCATGATTTCCACAATATCATATTTTCGAATCATACAAGAACATAATAAAACTTACGTCCTTGTGAAGCCTTCTACGAGAGAAACACGATACCAAACTCGGATTGAAAATCAGAATGTCGGATCTTGTAACATCAAGTTTCTAAAATGTAAAACTTGAGATGTAGTGACCCGTTCCAGAATCACCTACTAATCAAGAACTAAGCATGCGATTAACTTAATTAAAAACAATCAGAAATAAAGGCGGAAAACTGTCACCAAAAGATAGTTATACAACCCAATCGAAAATCCAGGACAACTCAACTAAAATGAAATATACGGTACAACCATAACGAATCAAAAAGATACCGAAGAACTAAACCAACCAGCTACTCAACGTCCTCCTCCTCCTCCTCCTGAGCTGTCCAACCTGAGGCCTGCCCCGTGGGAATGGGGTGTCCAAGATAAACAAAACCGAGGACATGAGCGATAAGAACGCCCAGTACAAAAGCATGAGTATACAAACCTATATGAAATGCACATGCTATGATATGATACCAGGGTAGTCAAGAAACAGGAGTAACAAAGGATCTCAATATGCTCAGTCTAGAGGCGCCAAGTGGATAGTGCCGCGCGGTACTCCTCTGGGTCACTGCATCCACTACAAGAACAGACGTGGACCTAAAATGTCCCGGATCACCGAAGCCCTCCGGACCCGTCGGCCACTGTGTACTCTCGGTGTCCATGCGTCCACAACACAAGACAGGGCTGAGCGGCCCCACAAGATATAGCTTATCTCGAAAGAGATACAGCTCAACAGTAAAGGCTATCTCGAAGGAGATACGGCTCAACATGAAATGCAACATGCATCATACAGCGTGACATAATAGCATGCATCATATGACATATATCAATGCACCACATAATCATGCAACACATATAAGAATGTATACTCGACCAGGATATCTCGGATAGTACTTTCGTACCTCTATCAGTGCAATCCTAATCCACTGGAAAACCAGACAAACAGGTCTATTCCAAGCCTATTCATCAAGTGAAAACCATCACTAAAACTTATCTACCAGACTTAACTAGATAATCCTGAAATAATAATGATACAATTCCAAACCTTCGTCCGTCGCTAGCCCGCTGATGCCGCTAGCTCCCAACTAGAGCACAGCTCCGCTACAAAGCCAGTAGCTCCCTGCTAGTGCCTGAACCTCGGGAAAGACTAGAAACCTCTCAGAAACGACTAAAACGCTCTGGAACGCTCTGAAATGGCGAGTAAGAAATGAAGCCTCGCGCCTCTATTTATAGCCAATGTTCGGACGATCCGATCCACTTCGGAAGCTCCGATCCGGTACATTCGGACGATCCGAACCCACTTCGGACGATCCGAACCTTGCATGCGTTCTACGTGTCCAGCCACCTGTCTCGGACGATCCGAACCCTTGCTCGGACGATCCGAATTCTGCATGTCTGCCACGGGTCCAGCCACCTGGCTCGGACGATCCGACATCTGGCTCGGACGATCCGAACCATGATCGGACGATCCGAACCCGGTTCGGTCCTTCCGATCCCACCGAAAATAATTAATCCAATAATTAACTCAAATTAGGAATCGGGATACTACATGAGAATTCTCCAGAGGTTCTCGGTTCTTCTTTCTTGCAAAGGTTCTGAATGGAATAAAAGAAGATTACCACTTAAATGAATGGCAAGGCCAAGTGGCTTAATTTTCATACTGCACGTCTCGCGCATATGTGCGACCTTCACCGACGCATATGCGCGAGACTCTTTGTTTCGGCACTTCTGCATTTCACCATCTCGCGCATATGCACGTCCCATGCTCGCGCATATGCGCGAGACCTACTGTCTCGGCATTTTTGGAAAACACCAGCTCGCGCATATGCGCGTCCTCTCTTCGCGCATATGCGCGAGGTCTTCTGCCTCGGCATATTGCAGCTCGGTTATAGGCGCACCTCGTCTCCGCGCATATGCGCGTGACCTTCTGGTCTCACACCACACAATACTCGTGCTATACAAAATCGTGTCTCGTGTGGTCCTTTTATAATAACATCAATTCATAAATCAAAAATCTCGGATTAACAGAATAAAATCTCGGGCATTACAACCATGACATAAAACCACAAAACAAACACTAAAACATTTTTCCCAAAAATGGAGTACACGTACCCCGTGCACCCCTCCGGGTTCGGGTCCGTGTAGGTATTGTGTCTTTACTCTACGGAAATAACTCAGGCACAGACCCCGTGTAAGGGTCCGTCTACAGGTCCGTGTACCTACTGGGTTTTGACATCTCGAAAGAAACATAGGCATGTACCCCGTGTCAGGATCCGTGTACAGGTTCGTGTACCCACTGTGAACGCAAACCAACGAAAATTCTTATACTCAAGGCTTATTTCTCCTAACTTGATCACATTGACCGTAAACCGACACCTCGAGACTCATCCTAGGATGCTTTTACATTGATTCAAACCCGTACAAACACCCCAAATGTTCCCAAGCAACTGCACATCCCAAACAACACAACACAAGTCCGTGGATACGACATTTGACACAAACCATATTTTTATCTAACCCCCACTCAAGTGCCTAACGACACGAAACGAATCAACAATAATCATCCCAACATCAATATCGATATACCTAAACGCAGCAGCGATCACCCGTCAATCCCCAACGAAGCCTGCAACAATAAAACTTCAAGAACACATCAATAGCATATATTTTCGGAAAACGCATTTTGAGCAGTCCCACGAAAACGATCATAGCTCACTCATTTCTTATCCAAATATTTCGAATTTACTGTCAAATCGAAGGTATCAAAAAGTTCTACGTTTTATATGCTGAAAGTTTTTCCAAAAAGGCGAACGAAAAATCACAGTATTTAAAAGAACAGTAAATTTCAAGTTTTAGATCTAAAAACGTTTCCAAAAATCTACGTAACAAGTTTCTGCTCAAACTTTGCACATCACACATGGATTTTTACGCATAAAAACATCACAACAGATAATATGACTAGATCGACGCAGGAAAAATAAAATATACATGTCTTTAAATCTTTAACGTTACCAAACGACGACACCGAAGTAGGAAGGATGCGAGAGACGATCCGGGACAAACGTGGCACGATTTGCTTACAACGAAAGTGACGAAAACTTGCTGAAAATTGAGAGGGATAGGGGCGGCTGCTCTCTCTCTACTAAAAATCCTAGTTTTCTCTTTTAAAAATTATGAAAGTGAACAATGAAGTGTGTGTGTGTGTGTGTGTGTTAGCCAATAACATGTGTGTATGAGTTAGCCGATAACATGTGTGTGTGTGTTAGTGGGTGTGCGTGAATTAGTGTGATTAGGGAGGTAATTAGTGAGTTAATTGGCAAATAAAAATTATTAATAACAAATACACCCACTACAAAAAAAATACTAATACATCACTAAAATACTAGCATCAATAAATTTAAAATAAAGCACACAAGTGATTAACTTTAAAAGTTTTAAAATTCTGAAATCACTAAATAAATAATTTAGGCTTTAAAATGAAAAACTTAATAAATTATTTAAAATGTCATATCCTTAACTTAAAATAAAATACCACGTTTGAAAATTGACAAACTCGTCGCCGGTCTCATTTCCTCGATCCCGCATCAAATAATCTCTTGAAACATGAAACTCAAGAAAATATTTTTAACGTGCATCACATATACATAAAAAATTTAAAATAATGTAGTTTCATAAAACATGCATCACTAAAATCATTTTAAAATTAAATAAATGATTTAACAATTAAATAAATACATGGAAGTTACGTGTACTGATTTTGGGCTCTATAGAGTTTACAAAAAAAAAAGTTCCTTGTAATTCGTTTAAGTAGTAGACGTTTCACTAAATCATATATTTATAACAAACAACAAATTGATATACAGCAAGAAATTTAATTATTGACTTAGTTATTTTAATCTCTAGATAATGTCAAAGGTTATATTTAAGACTAAACAAAGATTAGGGATTACTATTCTAAATTCCAAAGATATCTATCTACCTAGTGCCACAAGAACATTTTTCTTGCTTTATATTCTCAACTGAATTTGAAACAATAAGGGGACGTGTCTGACTCCTCTAATTCCAATGATATTAACCGCCGAGTCCTTTGCTCGGTTATCCTATCACCATTTATTCAAATTTTAACTATTCTTATCAGCACTAATTACAATTTTTAATTAACAAAAAATTAATCCCGATCTTGACTTTGAATTACTGATTCGAAATTCAATCTTTGTAAAGTAAAATTTATATTTAATTTGATATCACTAAAATTTCACGTCCCGAAATGCATGACATGAACATCGACAGTGTTCTTGGTATTTAATAATTAAATTAACCAAAAACACTAAGCCTTAACAGTATTTAAATCTAAAGTAAACTATATTCAACGAATTCATTGTTTTACAACCCAATGACAAAAAAATAAACCCAATGTTCAACTTATTCGGATAAATGTCAACACTACACAAAGAAATAGTAACTTCCTAGCCAAATTACCATCCTCAAAATTCAGTCAATTCTTGATCTTATATCTCATTCTCAGTTGAAATGAAATGTAAGGTGGGAGTGATATGATCGTCCCTCAGTAATTAGAGGGAAACATATCTTCAAGTTTAAAAACATCATAATATTCTATATATTATTATATCATATCATTAAAACTTATAGAAAACAATAAACATAAAATATCTAGCTTAAGTCCTCACAGGATCATAAGTATATAGTTTTACCTTACTAGGGAAGGTCACAAAAAAGATAAAGATATCACCAAAAATTTTGTTGAAATCTATCGCCATACAATACATCATATATTTAAACTCAACATACTATGAAGATAAATATTATAAAAATATCAAGAAAATACACGTTCTACTTACAATCTTCTGCTAGTGTTGAAATCAAGATTGACTCACATTCTTTGTAGAGAGAGAGAGAGAGTTTTGAGAGTGTATTGTTTTTAACGTAGAGTGTAGAATAAGATGAATTAAGAGTTATAAGTTTTACACACATAACAGAGAGTTGGGTCAATGTTATAATTGGGCTCAAGGGCTTGGATCTCACACAAACATCAAAATCCAATAAAAAACAAAAGCTTGGCTTGACTTTAGAAGGGGACCAGAAAAATAAAATTAAGAGGACGAAAAAATATATTAAAATTTTTAGAGAGGGCAAGTGCATTTCAATGAGAGAAGTGGAGTAAAATAATTATATCTAATATCTTTTTACTTAAAAATAAAAAATCGAGCAGGGCGACAACAGTTACCGCCCCCCTTTGGCTCGGTCTCCTACTTTGATATGAATAATTCATATGGAACTATTCGGCTTCTTACATACCTATAAATTTGATTTGATTCCAATTTTTTTTTTTTTCAATTATCGAAGAGGAGCATGCTACAACATCGATTTCCATTTATATGATTTTTTTATTAAAAAAATTAAATTAAATTTATTTTAGAGATTAAAAGTCGGCCTTGACTTTGAATCTACCCACTACTGGGATGCCATATTATTAATTATTCAACCATCTGATTCTCATCCGTCTCATTTACTTCCTTAACAGTAGAGTGGAGAGTAGGTCCCAAACATTAATCGCGCTGATCACGGTTTCCTAAATTGCAGTATATATTTACAGGTCAAACACCATTTCTGAATCATTATTTACCCGATCCCTTTTCTTAAAACAACTCAATTTCACTCCATAAATCCAAGAAAGATCAGTGTGTGTCTTTGTTGTGTTTGTGTGTGCAAAAGCAAGAAATGGAGGGGATAGAGCACAGAACCGTGAGTGTTAATGGCATAAACATGCATATAGCGGAGAAAGGAGAGGGCCCGGTGGTGCTCTTCCTCCACGGTTTCCCGGAGCTGTGGTACACATGGCGCCACCAGCTGACGATATTCGCCGCCTTGGGGTACAGAGCCGTGGCGCCGGATCTTCGGGGATTCGGAGACACCGATGCACCGGAAGAAGTTTCGAGTTACTCGTGCCTGCAAATTGTGGGTGACATAGTGGCGTTGATAGAGTGGCTGCGTGGCGATCAGGTCTTCCTGGTGGCGCATGACTGGGGCGCCATGATCGGGTGGTACCTCTGCTTGTTTCGGCCGGATTTGGTGAAGGGTTTCGTGTCTCTTACGGTGCCATTTCGGCCAAGGCATCCGAAGGTGAAACCAGTTGAGGGCATGCGAGCTTTCTTTGGAGAAGAATATTATATGTGCAGATTCCAGGTTTGGTTTCTATGCTATATACTCACCATACATATATCTGCAGTCTTTTAATTTGTTATCTTTGCAAACATATATAACTAATCTCGATATAATTTTTCACAGACTATACACTTTTTTTAAAAAAAAAACCTAATATTTGAGTGGCTTTATCTATATTGGAAAAATTGTATAAATTATTATCAAAGTCAGAAATAAGTATCCGATTCTCGTGAATACCGATTTCTTGCGATTGTTGTAGGGAAAAGCAACAGTTGGTTGAATGTAAGATGATAAATAATTGATCGTAATGTCTTATAATATTTTTATTATTTTAATAACTAAATTTTATTTTTTAACTTACTGACTAAACAAATATGTATGAAAGAGGGAGGGACATAAATCACCACTTAATATAAAATATGGTTGTTAAAACAAGTCAACTCACCTTAGCCTCTCTTAAACTGCCACCAAACAAGGCAGGTTTGGACCCCAAACCCAACCCAAGTAGGGATAGGTGGGGGTTGTTTTGTTTTATAACTGTGGTCAAATTTTTTTTTAAAAAAATAGTTTCCAGTAATGTATTTGTTCATTACATGGGAGGGTTATTTTTAAAAAAAAATTTGACCAAGTTTATTTTCTCAAATATCCCGAATATAGATGGACTTACCCACAAAATGTTTTCTCTTTAAAAAAAAAAAAGAAAAAGAAAAAGAAAAAGAAACACTACAACCAATGCCATAATTTTTCATATTACATAATCTATTGCAATATTTAACAAAATATTAAAAATATTGGAACCTTCACCAGACATAGTTTTCTTATAATGTAAGCCATATTAATCATCTACATATAAAATACATGTAGATAAAAATCGTTACAAAGTAAAATATAAATGAACCGTAATTTGTAAATATAATTAATTTTTAAGTAATTAATAAAAGTCGGGGATGGATGAGTAAAATCAATCGTTTAATAATTAATAAAAGTTTTTTAAGTTTTTTTTAATAAATATGATGGCCAACCAGCGTGGACCAATAATCCAAAGGGGTTGGTTGGTAATTATTTTTACAGCGGGTTAGATGGACCCCACAGTCGAAATTGACAGCTTTAAGCATATGGGTCGGGTCTTGTCATGAAACATGTTACAACCTCCATGCATATTTTTGGGTGTAGGATAGGATGGATTAGGGGTGCAAACGAACCGAATCGAGTCGAATAATAGTAAAAAAGTCAGGCTCGAATTCGGCTCGAAATAGGTATATTCGAGTTCGAGCTCGATTCGAAGTTCGATAATTTCAAATATTTGGGCTCGAGCTCGGCTCGAAATGAAGTTCGAGTTCGAGTTCGGCTCGAAATATTCGAATATATTCGTAAACTATTCGAATTATTGCTCGGATATTAAGGTTTGAAAGCTCGAAATGCTCGAAATATTCGAAATGTATATATATATATATATAATTATATTATATTAATAAAATATTAAGGCTCGCGAACTATTCGCGAGCTATCGAACAAAATAATTTGGGCTCGAGTTCGGCTCGAAAAAAAGTTCGAACGTGTTCGAGTTCGGCTTAAATTCGATAAGTTCGAATACGAATCGAATATTTATCGAGCCGGCTCGAAAAACTCGCGAACATGTTCGGTTCGTTTGCAGCCCTAGGATGGATAGATTTATAATTGAATCATCTGTGTAATATAATAGTAAATGAAAAATAAAAGTCAATATGAACAAAATTATGACATTGATAATATTATATAATAGTAAATGATAAATCCCCCAAAATACTCTTCTTTTTTTAGTCATTTTTTCATTAAAAATTCATTCATTTAAAATATAAAAAAACTACTTTCAATTTTTTTAATAATAATACTTATATATATATATATATATATATATATATATATATATATATATATATATATATATATATATATATAAAAGCAACTAGGCGGCTAGTCTTTATGAGTGATGAATCGATAGATAATGACTATGTACTTGCAAACTTTGTGGAAATTTGTGGCATTTATGGGCAATGATTAAAAAAAATGTTACTTTTGTTTTGTGTTTTGACCTATTAAAATATATCGGTCAACACAGCTTGTAAAGAGACTTGGACTAATCTTAATTTGTAGAACCCTTATTAAGAATGTACGTTCACCGACTCATATAAAATTTTCTTCAACTTCCCACTGGATAAACCAACTAATATATCTTGACAAAAACTTGTGTGAGACGGTCTCACGGGTCATATTTGTGAGACGGATCTCTTATTTGGGTCATCCATGAAAAAGTATTACTTTTTATTGTGAATATGAGTAGGGTTGACCATGTCTCACAAATTAAGATCCGTGAGACGGTCTCAAATGAGACCCACTCAGATATCTTATATTTCCCAATCTTTCATCTACATTTTCTCCGAATCGATGTAATACAATCTATATCTAATTTCAAATTATCAATATAATCTCATTTGCACACACGCAATGAGTGTGCCAAATGTTAGTGTATATATTCCCTCCGTCTCATGTATTTATTTTATTTGTGTCATACATATTAACAATTTATTAGGAAAATAAATTTTTCATTTTACCCCTTATTTAATTAAAGTTTTAATATTTAAATGAACAAATTAGTAATTAAAAAATCAATTTGAATAGAGGTATATTTGTAAAAAGGTATTGAAAGTAATACTAAATACGAAAACTGGATTATATAGTTGGGACGAATTAAAAAATTAATTGAGCCTAATATATGGGACGAGGTAGTAAATATTAGTAAATTATCCACACGTGTTGCGCGTGTAAAATATTCATCATAATTTATATAACTGAAGTGATAATATTATTTTCTTATTTCATTAAAATTTGAGAAGGTTAAGTGAATTACATTTTTGAGGAAAAAATAAAATAATCTAGTAAATCGATATCGAAATTTAAGAAGAAGTGAATCAAATTTTGGAGTAAAATGATAAAATATTTTTTTTGTGATTTTACATATCAACATGAAGGTCATCACCTATATTATATAATACTAAGGTCATCCACAATAAAAAGATATTTCTTTCAAATATTTGTATATCTTTTAATTCACGTCATCAATCAAATATTTCTCTATTCAAATATCTCATATTTCACAATCAAATATCACACCAACCAAATATTTATGGATCCCACTATCACTTTAATTAATATTTTATTTTCATTTAAATAAAATCATTTCACCACTTTAATTACTTTTATATATTATTAATATTATATTTTTATTGAAATATAAAATTAGAAAGTTTATAACGATTATTTTTAAATAACTAATTTGTAACAAAATAAAAATTAAATTTATATTTCACATAATAATTAAATATAATTAAATAAATAATAAAAAAATTGAAAAAAAAATAAAAAAAAAATTCGACCCAAGCTCGAGCTCTTCACCACCCAAGCTATTCACTCAAAGTGTGTGAAGAGATTGGGTGTTCGACCCAAGCTCTTCACTGGGTCTCCAAATGTACAGCTTGGGTGCTCCTCTTCACTTTTATGAAGAGCTCGACCTTTGTTCGACCCAAAAATAGAGATCGACCCACCTCGCTTCACAAAAGAGCTCCACCCAAAAAATAAACGCGTCTCAATCATGCTGGTTTGAAGAAATAAAAAAAACTGCAAGACCCGGTTACAAATTTGTAATATCGGGTATTGTTGTTGCACACAAATCAATGGTGTGCAGTGATGAATATTTAGATGGAGATGATATTTGGATGACATGACTTGGATTATATCCATCATTGTGGATGTTTTAATGGACGTTACAGGTGTTGCGTTTGTATTATATAGTATATAAATTATAATATAACGCGTGAATCTTTCAATTAATTATTGAATAAGTCTTTTGTGAAACAATATCACAAATTTTTATCTGTGAGACATGTCAACTCTACTGATATTCACAATAAAAAGTAATACTTTTAGTTGATATAAATATAAGAAATGAATTTTTTAAATTTGGATATAAATTTTAATATCGAAGTTTATATTGTTCGATTTCGAATTATATATATCAAAACAAATCGACGGAAAAAAATCAAAATTAATTAAAATAATTATTTATATGATATATA
The DNA here is from genome assembly GCF_022965805.1 of Primulina eburnea. Lineage (NCBI taxonomy): Eukaryota > Viridiplantae > Streptophyta > Magnoliopsida > Lamiales > Gesneriaceae > Primulina > Primulina eburnea. The sequence continues at coordinate 75,436 of NW_027331718.1, forward strand.
TTGAATTAAGAATATTTTTTATAATTTTTAGTTGATTTTTAATTATTTAATTCGTTTAGATTTATATTTAAAGGTTTTACTAAAAAAAATTAACTAAAAAGATAATGTATTATATTTTAATTACAAATTTAAATAAAGTCAAAACCAAATAAATTGAACCGTTTTTGTAGAAATAAAACCAAACCTAAGGAAAAAGATCACATATCGAACTATATATTTTTAAAATGTAAAATCGAAAAAAAAAATGCGTAAATCCAAACTGAATCAATCGATGAATATTGATATGTCCACTGCCATTTTTTATATATAAATCAAAAACTCGAAAATTACTAATTAAAATAAGAGTGAGTCTCATGTAAGACCGTCTCACGGATCTTAATTCGTGAGACGGGTCAACCCTACCCATATTCACAATAAAAAGTAATACTCTTAACATAAAAAGTAATACCTTTTCATGGATGATCCAAATAAGAGATCCGTCTCACAAATACGACCCGTGAGACCGTCTCACACAAGTTTTTGCCTTAAAATAAATTAACATTTCATGTATCATAATAATTTAACATTTGAAATCTCGAGTGCCCAAAAATCCATAAATCGACTACTAACTAAAAATCTTACATCGACATTTAAAAAGATCAACTAACATCAAAATAAATAATAAAATTCTCTACTAAATTCGTTAACAATAATCTTTTAAAATATTTTATCTATCAAGCTAATAGGGAAATAAAATGTCCGTCGGGAGTGTACTGTCGCACTCGATCCACTCAAACGTCAGCGCCTTCTCATATTATCAAATCCTGAAACATTCAAACCTAGTGAAACATTCACCGCCATGGAAATACGATCATAAGCTTCTCTTTGAGGATTTTATTGTAAACGGGCTTCCTCTGGGACTTTTTTCCTTACGGCATTCTCATAAAAATGTAAGTTCACTGCTCTTTCTTAAAACAGATCTCCCACATATCCTCTATCTTTTGTCACAGTCAACTCACATCTCACAAAATATATTTCCTTTTCTTTTTAGAGAATACAATATCATATGACTTTAAAAAATAGCATTTTTTACAGTAATAATTACACAACTTTATCATAACTCATAAAATATCATATTTTCATAAAATCATCATTTTATATTATTTAATATGTGTTATGACCCTTCGGGACGCTGCCAACCTTTTTCGTATACCCAAGTGTAAAATAACCGTTTTGCCCCTAGACGTAATATTTCTCGATTTTGATATTTTCTTACTTTTATTGACATGGGCTTATCCCAAATAATTGTTTAAACTTAAATCTAATTTTTTATAATTTTATTTTGCTTAAATTCATGGGTTTCAATTTAATTTCCTATTTACTAATTCGTGAGTCGTTTAATTCTTGAATTAATTCAAACTTTAACATTTTCTTCCCAAACTTTAAAAATAGACTTTTTATTACCTAAACTATCTTTGTGAGCCATGAGTCACCTCCGTGGTTCAACCCTTTTCTAATAAACATGATTTTCGAACCCTTAAGCTAAACCCACCGAGCCAACTCTCATTTTTCTTAGACTATGGTTGAGCCACCTCGAGCCAAACCCTGACAGACCCCTTATGGACCTTATTGAACGTCCTTGACCCAAGGAGCAAGCCCCTAATCGTCGCACAATCCCTGCACACATGACTCGAGTTCATGCGTGAGCTTCCTTGTCTTCCTAGGATTCTATTCGACCTAGGACACAATTAGCTTCTTAACCATTGATCACCTATGACCTTTACCGACCATGGACATGTCTCAGACCCAACCGAACCAGCCCCGAGCCCCCTAGTTCATGCTGCAGCCCCCTGCACCAGCAAAGCCGCACGAGTTCCTCCTAAGCGCATAAAACTCCTTACTCTGCTAGGACACTTCATTCGAGCCACCCTCCAGCCCGAACCCTCCCGACCCTCTCTGGACCCCACCCTGAGCTACCGCCTAGCCAAGACATTAGCCCCTCGGTTGCTGCAGCTCTCGGCCGCGCGTCTACACACATGGGGAGAGTCTCACCCCTTGTGGACTCTTCTCCCGCTGTTGTCAATGACTCCTAGCTTTCAAAGCTAGGACTCTTCATAAACCCATCCCTGACCAGCACGACCCCCTAGCTCAGCCCCTGCCGAGCCATGCATCACATCGCCCCTTGAATCATGTGTGAACCCTTCCAAACTCTCGAATTCTTCTAACAAATCATGTGCAGCCTTTAATCTTGTTGTCCAGCCTTCTTTTCATCTTAAACTGTTCATGCTCTAACCTTATTTCACCATATGTTGGCAGCGTACTTGTTGGTAATCATAATACGTTCATATATACGTAAAAACATTCAAAACTTTTGAAAATAATCGTCATATCGTTAGACCATCGAACATAAATATTTTTCATGCAAAAACAATTGAAACATGCGTATTATGGTTTGAATGATGTGTCAAAGGGTTTAGAAAACGTGCATTTGAGTTTAAAATGCTCGAATAAGCGATCGTCGGCGAGGGGCACGAGAAGGGACAAATGGGCGACGAAGAACCCTAGCTTTTCCTCCTTGATATTTTCGATTTTAGTGTGTGTAAAGTGTGTGTGAAATACGGCTGATATGTGTCTTCCAAATCCTAGGTATCTTATCTATAGATATTAATTTGCATGTTAATGGGCTTTGTTTTTAGCTTCCGAGTATGAGAGCAATTGGGTCTACTCAATTTAGTTAAATTTGGCCCAATAACTCTTATTTAATTGAAGCATAAAAGTTTATAAAATTTAGTTTCCAAAAATAATAGTTTTGAGCTTTTAAAAACTCATCGTTTGCCCAATACCGGATTCCCTGGTAAAATTGAGTTTGTCTCGTAAAATTTTTCAAACTTTACTATTTTTTAAAAAATTAAATTATTTTAATCAAATTAAGAAGTCTTGAATATATTTAGTGAAGAATATTTATCTTGTCTTGGTCGTCTCTGGTCTCATTTCTCTGGTCTATTATCGAATATTTGGGTAAAATCTTTCAATTTCATGAAATCATGCCCTATTATCATTTAATCATGCAATCATGCAAGCATTTAAAATAAATTAAATAAAATATTTAAGAAATTCAAGTAATTTTGCATGTATGTGGTTTACATAGGTTGATTTTTCGGACATTACAAATATCCCTAATTATTTTTATTTGGGTTAAAAGAGGTGCGATAGTTTAGTTTACATAAAAAAAATTGAATAAGAAGTTGGGGGGGGGGGGGGGGGGGGGTGGGGTTGGTGAGATTTAATTAAACTTTGAACATATTTTTATTTTAAAAAATTTCTGAAATTTTTAAAATTTAATTTACCAACATATTAAAAGTTAATTCATCTATGGAGTTTAACTTTTATATATATGTGTCTTAATATTTCATAGACACACGCGTGTTGCATATACATAATAATTTTATACATAAAATAATATTTTGTTATTATAGTTTTTAAATAGCATATATGTTGAAGTTGAGGAAATTCACCAATAGTTAGAAGCGTGTTTTACATTCTTGCCTTTCTTAGACCTAGAAGGTAGTTGTACAGTTACGTTTAGTTTTTCCAGAAATTGATTCTTAGTTCAATGGAATAACAGGAAACTTCCCACATTTTGTGTTCTTTCTTCCTCTTTTCCTCTTGTGATTTCTGGTTTCAACATGGTATCAGAGCAAGGCGAATTTTCTGATCCGCGGATATGATTACACGTTTCAATTGCGTACACTCGATTGCATATATTTCGATCGAGATCTGATTTTTTTTCGCATTGCCTGTTCGTATTGATGGCTTCTGCATCTGGATCGGTTGTGTTTGAGATCTCCGATCCATTGCATATCCTTCCATCCGACACACCAGGTATCAACTTAATTTCTGAGCAATTGATTGGAGGCGAAAATTATGGAATTTGGAGTCGCGCCATGCTTATCGCACTACGCGCTAAGAACAAGCTCGCATTTGTGGATGGGAGCTGTCGTAGACCTGATTCGAGCTCGAATACACTGATGCAGTGGGAACGATGCAATGCAATTGTTCTCTCTTGGATTATGAATAGTGTTTCGAAGGAAATCTTCAGTGGAATTGTTTATTCTACGGATGCAATGGTAGTATGCGCGGATTTGAAGGAACGATTCGATAAAGTCAATGGTTCTCGAATTTTTTCCTTGCACCGAGAAATTGGGAAGTTGACGCAAGGGCAAAACACTATATCTACATATTATTCGAGCTTACGACGATTATGGGATGAGTACTCATCGCTTGTGGTTCTGCCTTCATGTTCTTGTGAGTCCGCCAAGGTATACTTAGAACATGATCATCAGCATAAGCTTCTCCAATTTCTAATGGGGCTGAACGAGAGTTATGTGCACGTCAGGAGTCAAATACTGATGATGAATCCATTACCATCGGTTGGGCACGCATTTGCACTTATCTCACAGGAAGAATCTCATATGGGGATGCTCAATATGGGTTCTATCCTCGGTGAAGCTCCTACTGCAGCCTTTTATGCTTCTCAGGACAAGAAAAAGAAATATCATTTGCATTGTGATCACTGCAACATGTCTGGGCATACCAAAGCCAATTGCTACAAGTTAATAGGCTATCCAGAAGGTCCTCGATTCCCTAGAATGCAGGGGAGAGGATTTGGCTACAATCCTAACAGAGAACTGCCTCCAGAGAAGGGAAAACCGAGAAGAAATACAGCTAACTTGACTGTTTTGGAAAATGAAGGAACAACTCCGAAATGTGTACCTGAGATCAGCTTCACACCAGAGCAATACACTGCCATTTTGAAGCTGCTGGATAAAGAAACAAATCCTCCTGCCTCTGTGCTAGCTTCCGCCAATATGGCAGGTACTTCTCTCCCATCTTTATGCTCGGATTGGATCGTTGATACAGGAGCAAATGATCACATGGTTGGACGAGATGCACACCTGTATAATGTTGTCTCTTGTGCTGGGTCCAATGGGATTGTCCAACTGCCAAATGGTAATAAGACTAGAGTCACACAACTAGGTTCAGTGAACATTACTCCCACGATTGCACTCCATAATGTACTATATGTGCCTAGCTTCCATTTTAACCTGCTGTCAGTGTCCAAATTCACAAAAGACCACCAATGTTTCATCACTTTTCATCCCACCTTCTGTTTTTTTCAGGACCTATGCACTGGGAAGATAATGGGGACTGGTAAAGTGAAGAATGGACTCTATCATCTAGATACTTCCTGTTTTGATTTCAGCGGTGTTAGCTCTTCTTATTTTCCTCCACGTTCTTTTGCTCCTCGTTGTAATACCTTAGTTGTAAACTCTACTCCTTTAAATGAATATACTTGGCACCAAAGGCTTGGTCATATTTCCTTATCAAGAATGAAATTGTTACCATTTCTGTCACATGAGTTCACATTTTCACATTGTGATATCTGTCCCCAATCTAAACAAACTAGGCTCTGTTTTCCCCAAAGTACATCTACTGCTACCACACATCCCTTCCAGATAGTCCACATGGATTTATGGGGTCCCTTTCATTCTACAACATACAATGGTGAGAGATACTTTCTCACCATTGTGGACGATTTTACACGAGCAACTTGGGTTTATTTGATGCATTCCAAACTAGATACGCTTTCCATGCTTAAAGCCTTCGTGGCTCTCATACGGACTCAATTTTTTACACCCATTCAAATCATTCGAACTGATAATGGTACTGAATTCTTCAACACTCAATGTACTTCATTTCTTACTTCTTTGGGCATCATCCACCAAAGTTCTTGTGCTTATACACCCCAACAAAATGGGGTGGTTGAGCGCAAACATAGGCATATTCTGGACATTGCCAGGGCACTCAAATTCCAAGCTTCCATGCCTTCCAAATTTTGGGGCGATTGCATCCTCACTGCTGTGCATTTAATCAACCGCATACCCACTCCTCTTCTTTCTAATAAAACACCTTTTGAGCTGTTATTTCATCGTCCCCCTTCTTACTCGCACCTTCGTGTTTTTGGATGTTTATGTTATGCTTCCATCCTCCCTCGGGGTCATAAGTTTGCACCTCGGGCTACGAAATGCGTCCTTCTTGGTTACTCCAACACTCAAAAAGGGTACAAACTTCTTGATCTCACTAGTGATAAAATTTTCATTTCTAGAGATGTCTTTTTCCATGAAACCGTTTTTCCTTTTTCTCAACAACCGACTCCTACTCAAGTTTTTCTCCCCCCCTCCTCTATTGATGATCACGTTCCTGTTAGTTCATCTTCCCCTCATCAGTCTCCTTCTCACTCTGGTGCTAGTCCTTCCTCACTTATCCCACCATCCTACCCTCAGCCTAGGCATTCTTCTCGATTGTCTCGCCCACCCATTTGGACACATGACTATGCCTGTCCTTCCATTCGATCCCCTCCTGCTTCAATGCACCCTATTGCCAATTACATATCTTACTCCCATCTTTCTCCATCCTTCCAAGTTTTTTTAGCCTCCATCTCCCATATTAAAGAACCTAGTACTTACCATGAAGCAGTTGGCGATCCTCGTTGGCAATCTGCTATGGATGCTGAAATTGCTGCATTGGAGGCAAATAACACTTGGGAACTTGTCCCCTTGCCCCCTGGAAAATCTGTCATTGGAAATAAATGGGTTTACAAAGTTAAATACCACCCTAACGGGAATGTGGACAGATTTAAGGCCCGCCTTGTGGCTAAAGGTTACACTCAACTCCCCGGAATTGACTATCATGACACTTTCTCTCCTGTGGCTAAGATTGGCACGGTTCGCTGCCTTTTAAGCGTTGCTGCTATGTTGCAATGGCCTTTATACCAAATGGATGTCACCAATGCTTTTTTACAGGGGGATCTTGATGAAGAAATTTACATGGCTCTTCCCCAAGGATTTGGAAATCAGGGGGAGACATCTGTGTGTCGATTACGCAAATCCTTGTATGGGCTTAAACAAGCCTCAAGACAATGGAATATGAAATTTGCATCCATTATGAAGTGTGCTGGTTTCAGCCAATCTAAACACGATCACTCGCTATTTGTCAAGAAAGATGATTCTTTCATTACATTGTTACTATTATATGTAGATGATATTGTCATTTCAGGAAATCATGAAGAGTCAATTCAAGCACTAAAAAGGCATCTGCATGCAGAAATTCATATCAAAGATTTGGGAGAATTAAGGTACTTTCTTGGAATAGAGGTAGCACGTTCCAAGAGAGGGATATGTCTAAATCAAAGAAAATATGCACTGGAATTGATATCTGATTCGGGACTATCAGGAGCCAAGGTTGTTGATACACCCATGGAACAATACCTGAGATTAACCACAAAGGAATATGATGACAGTGCCAAACAAGATGAATCTGTTGATGGAATATTGAATAATCCAGGAGAGTATAGACGGTTAGTGGGAAGATTGCTGTATTTAACCATTACAAGGCCAGACATATGCTTTGCCGTTCAAGCACTGAGCCAATTCATGAGTAAACCTAAGAAATCTCACATGGATGCAGCCATCAGAGTTTTGAAATATTTGAAAGGGGCACCAGGACTAGGAATTCTTTTATCATCAAAGAAATCATTTGTGCTTGATGCCTACTGTGATTCCGATTGGGCTACCTGTCCAATGAGTAGAAAATCCGTTACGGGATATTGCATCAAATTTGGGGAGTCCTTAGTGTCGTGGAAAACAAAGAAACAAACCACTATATCCAGATCATCAGCAGAAGCGGAATACAGATCCATGGCTGCAACAACGTGCGAAGTCATGTGGATCGTTGGTATATTGAAAGATATGGGAGTGCAGCTTGATCTTCCAGTAACACTTCACTGTGATAACAAGGCAGCAATGCAAATTGCCGCGAATCCGTTATACCATGAAAGGACAAAGCATATAGAAATAGATTGTCATTTGGTAAGAGAAAAGATTCAAGAAAACCTCATAAAGACGAGATACATTTCGACAAACGAGCAAGTAGCGGATGCTTTCACAAAGGCTCTAGGAAAAGGCCAACACTGCTATTTATTATCCAAGCTTGGTATGTTGAATATATATACCAAGCTTGAGGGGGAGTGTTGAAGTTGAGGAAATTCACCAATAGTTAGAAGCGTGTTTTACATTCTTGCCTTTTTAGTCTTGTAGACCTCACTATAAATAGAAGGTAGTTGTACAGTTACGTTTAGTTTTTCCAGAAATTGATTCTTAGTTCAATGGAATAACAGGAAACTTCCCACATTTTGTGTTCTTTCTTCCTCTTTTCCTCTTGCGATTTCTTGTTTCAACAATATATATATATATATATATATATATATATATATATATATATATATATATATATATATATATATATATATAGAGAGAGAGAGAGAGAGAAGGATCTCAGAGAGAAAATTAAGAAGAACAGAAATGATGAAATTTTAAGTTACAATGATATTTATAGACTTCACCAATACACCAAAATATTTAATATATGAAATCTAATTTAATATGGGCAAAAACTTGTGTGAGACGGTCTCACGGGTCGTATTTGTGAGACAGATCTCTTATTTGGGTCATCAATGAAAAAGTACTATTTTTTATGCTAAGAGTATTACTTTTTATTGTGAATATGAGTAGGGTTGACCCGTCTCACGGATTAAGATACTTGAGATGGTCTCACATGAGACTCACTTTTTAATATGATACTAGCGATTGAAGCATACACCTTGAATGTGCACAAATCAAGGATAAATCCGAAACATAGAGATTTGAGACGGTGGTTATTTTTATCGAGTGTGAATTGAAAGAAGATGGAGATAGCTTAATTTGGATGGAAATTATATAAAGTTGGGGGAATGTTTAGTTAAAGTGTTATATATTTCTTAACAAGTATATATATATATATATATATATATATATATATATATATATATATATATATATATATATATATATATATATATGACATTTATGGAATTTTAAAATGGTTCACCGACACAACAAAAATTAGTTATTCTAGGGATTACATGTATATTTACTAGCGTCTCTGTTGCGTGATTAATATAGTTAGAATAATTATTTAAATACAATAATTTTTTATTTTTAAAATAATGATTTTCCTTAATTTAAAATTTTAAAGTAAAATATATAAAGATATGATTGAATATAGCAAAAACTTGTATGAGACGGTCTCATGAGTCGAATTTGTGAGACGGATCTCTTATTTGGATCATTCATGAAAAAGTATAATTTTTTATGCTAAGAGTATTTCTTTTTTTATTGTGAATATGAATATGGTTGACTCGTCTCACAGATTAGTATCCGTGAGACGGTGTCACAGGAGACCCACTCATTTAATATTAAAATATAGATAAAAATAAGTTTGAAATATTTAAAAAATGGTCATTTTGGGAAAAAAAAGTTTAATCAATAAAGTTATATAACGAATGTATAATTATAATTTTAAATAGAATTTTATCAAAAACTTGTGATTTCTGAGTGCATTCATGTTCGTCGTTCTTCGAATATAGTTGCTCATAATATTGCTCATTTTGCTTTTCTTCTCCATCACCTTTTGTATGGGTGAATAGTGAATTTCCATCGTGGTTGGTCAATCTTGTAATGGATGATTTTATTTAATAAAGTACGAGTTTTACCTTAAAAAAAATTAGAATTTAAATAGTATAGGAGTCTCAACTTTAATTAGATAGGATGCATGGCGGACTTTGCACCATCCCCTGTTGAATGGCATTTTACGGTATTTTCACATTATTTCTTGTTTTAATTTATTCCAATAATTATTTTTAAAAAAAAAATTAATTTTTGAAAAATCCAATAATTCACTGACTTTTTTCCTAAATATTTCTTCATTTTTTTTAAAATGATACATTTTTTTTTTCAGGATAGCATGACAAGAAGTTGAAATTTATGATAGATAAAATTGAAGTGTTTAAAAAATATTATTGTGCAGGAACCTGGAAAAATCGAATCAGAAATGGCAAAATATGGAGCTGAAGCAGTGATCAAGAAAATCCTCACAGACCGCAAACCCGGCCCTTCCCATTTACCCAAAGAGAACCCATTCGGATCCGACATAAATCAAATAAATTTACCTTCTTGGCTTAAAGAAGAAGACCTCAAGTATTATGCTACAAAATATGAACAGAAGGGCTTCACTGGTGGACTTAACTATTATCGAGCCCTTGATTTGTAAGGCCGATTTATCAATCATATATATTGCGTCCTCTCTGTTTCTAACATCTCATATCTAATCATAGAGTAATACTTATGCTCGAAATTAGGATCTCCGACCTAGTAAACTAGGTTCTTATTTAAGCTCAGTTGTGTCTTCTTACGTCCATGCATCAAATTAATACTGATTGAAACACGTGATCGTGCATTGTTGCACATAACTGAGAGACCCTCTCACTCAATATGCTAGTTTTCGAGTTGGTATATCGTGTTGGGCTCTTATTTGAAGTGCTAAATTCTTATTTGATGAATTTTGGTGTAGCAATTGGGAGCTAACAGCAGCATGGACAGGAGCAAAAGTGACAGTTCCGGTGAAATTTATAGTTGGAGATGTTGACATGGTGTACACAACCCCGGGCGTGAAAGAATACGTGCATGGAGGTGGATTCAAGAATGATGTGCCATTACTGGAGGAATGCATTGTGATGGAGAACACTGGACATTTCATCAATCAAGAGAGACCGGAGGAAATTAATACTTACATACATGATTTTATCTTAAAGTTTAAAAATTAATTAATGGGAAATGACAAAATTGATCTTGTAAGTTGGTCTATATTCATTCGGTCCTCTAGTGGGTCAAAATTCAGTCTTAGCACAACAACTTGGCATAGTTTACACATTTAATTCTTTTTCGTTGGAATACAGAGCTACGGCTATCGTTTCCTGCAAAACATTGCAAATAATATGGCTATCGATCGTCAATTGGCATTCCATCAAAAAATGACTGGTATTGTGAAGGAGGTCCATATTTTGCATTAAAACAGAATTTCGACCAACCATATGTTCAAAAACCAATATAGGTTAGCTTATATATGATTAGTTTTACTTTTTTTTTTCTCTAAAATTAATTTAGAATACAAGAAAAACGCCCAATGACAACGGTTTTCTAAAAAGCGTTGTCTTTCAGCGCTTTTTTAGGGCAAAAGACAACGGTTTATGAACTGTTGTCTTTTGACATGTTTTTCTTGACAATCGACAACAGTTTTTGAAAACCGTTGTCTTTTAGGGTGTCAACGACGACAACTGGTTTTCTAAAAACCGTTGTCTTTCAGCGCTTTTTTAGGGCAAAAGACAACGGTTTATGAACTGTTGTCTTTTGACATGTTTTTCTTGACAATCGACAACGGTTTTTGAAAACCGTTGTCTTTTAGGGTCGGTGTCAACGACGACAACGGTTTTCTAAAAACCGTTGTCTTTCAGCGCTTTTTTAGGGCAAAAGACAACGGTTTATGAACTGTTGTCTTTTGACATGTTTTTCTTGACAATCGACAACGGTTTTTGAAAACCGTTGTCTTTTAGGGTGTCAACGACGACAACGGTTTTCTAAAAACCGTTGTCTTTCAGCGCTTTTTTAGGGCAAAAGACAACGGTTTTATGAACTGTTGTCTTTTCATGTGTTTTTTAGACAATCGACAACGGTTTTTGAAAACCGTTGTCGATTAGCGTTTTTTTTTAAAAAAACAGCAGTTTTTCAAAACCGTTGTTTATTAGCGTGTTTTTTTTAGACAAACGACAACGGTTTTTAAAAACAAACTTTGCCACATTTAGCGACGGCTTTTCTAAAACAAACATAGCGACGGTTTTATAACCCGTCACTAATTTCAAATTAACGACGGTTTTTAAACAACCGTCGCTAGATACTGCGACTGTATAGCGACGGTTTTCAGTACATTCGTCGCATGTTTAAAATTAGCGACATTTTTAAAACATCCGTCGCTCAATATAGCGACGGTTTGATATTAACCGTTGCTACTTTTAGCGACGGGTTATACAGTCCGTCGCTAATTTGAAATTAGCGACAGTTTAACCAATACCGTGCAAACCCTCTATAAATATGATCTCCATTTCCCCCCACAATACTTAAATTTTTTTTCTCTCTTATACAATTTTATTACTTCACACAACACTTAAATTTTTTTCACTACTTCATAATATTTAAAATTTTCTCTCTTACACAATTTATCACTTTACACTTTATCACTTTACACAATACTTAAATTTTCTCACTACTTCATAACACATAAAAATTTTCTCTCTTACACAATTTTTATCACTTTACACAACACTTAAAATTTTTCTCACTACTTCATAACACATAAAATTTTTCTCACTTCTTCATAACACTTCAAATTTATCTCTCTTACACGATTTTAGTTTCGATTGTTAGTTTCTTTTAGATTTATTAAATTATTAAACGAATTTTTTTTTATTTTTCGAAACAAATTTAGCAATGGAAATAATGATACAAGACCGTCGCTAATATTAGCGACGGTTACATTTCAAGACCGTCGCTAAGTTAGCGACCGTTGTCTTAACCGTCGCTAATTAGCGCCGGTTGACTTAACCGTTGCTAAAATTATTAGGGACAGTGTTGAACAACCGTCGCAAATTCTACCTACCACAACGGGTAAAAACCGTTGTCGTTACGGACTTTCAACAATACCCTCAGTTACAACAGTTTTAAAAAGGCTACTACAACGGATAAAATCCGTTGTTGTATGCTGTTTTTCTTGTAGTGTTATGATTTAATTTTCCCCAAGACTCAATGCTCAGTTTTAATTTTTCCCCAAGACTCAATGCTCAGTTTGTTGCTTGGATGCACTGATTAGAAGTGTACTTTGGAAACAAGTTTTATGTACACACGCTAGCTTACGCTGAGTTGTCTTATTTTCTTTTGTTATATACACATATTAGGAGATATGTTTTTTAGTTAAGAGAACAAGTTCGTTGACTGTGAGCTCGTGCAATTCTTCTTCCGCATTGCGGTTATGGTTATGGAGAAACCATTTTTGCAAGTTCTCTACATTTCTGAAATGGTATTATAGCATTAATCTTCTCCAGACTCTACTGTTACTTTTCCATGACCAAAGGTGGTCAAGCTTCAAGTAATTACGTTGTTGCTCGAGCATCGATGGAAGATTCCAGCAGCACGTTCTATTTGCACAATGGTGATCATCCAGGATTGAATCAGGTGTCACATGTTCTTATAGGTACGAATTATAATACCTAGAATCGTGCTATGTCAATGTCTTTGACAGCCAAAAATAAGCTTGGATTTGTCGATGGTAGCTTCTCGTGACCCCCAATTGACGATCTTCTATATGGATCGTGGTTGAGATGCAATAGTATGGTGATATCATGGATACTGAATTATGTTAATAGTGAAATTGGCGATAGCTTACTGTATTTTCCAACAACACATGAAATTTGGTCAGATCTGCTCGATCACTTTCAACAGAGCAATGCTACTCGCATTTTGCAAATTAAGAAACAGTTAAATGGATTACAGCAAGGCTCTGTGGAGGTTAGCACATACTACTACACGTGAAACGTCTACTACTAGAATACTACTGAAATTTTTAGTTTTATATTTTTAAGTAATGGCCGAAACCATAACCATATGAATCTAAGGAAAATTCGAAACTGACACTGTATAAAAACCATCCAATGAATGAATAAAATAACTGCAGTTATCAAATTTTGAAAATGTAATCAATCTCAGAGTTTACTATTTCAAAAGAAAAACTCAAACATGTTACCAAAAATATTTTAAATCAACAACGTATTAAAAATTCATAAAACATTTAAAAATAATGTTTTAACCCATGTCTCAAAAATCATATTGTGCGGAAGAAATGCAAGGTTCTCGGGTTTTCACGTGAACCCTTGTAAGGTCTAAGAAATTTAAATTACGTAACCTGAATGCATGCAATTTATAGTTTTATTTAAATCATGTGTTTATTTATTTTTATGTATTTAATGCATAATTATTGCATGGGTAGGATTTATTTCACGATATTTTTAAAAGTTCACGCATTAAGGTTTCTAGATGCATTACGCGATCGAACGAGGAATGGAGACCGTGGATTATCAGGAAAAATATTTTTTATTACATGATTAATTTTAATTAATTAATATGAAATGTTTTTAAGGGAGTTTTCGAAAAATGGGCCTTGGTGGGTATTTTTACTCGCTAGGTCGTAATTTTTATCGTTACGCAAATTTTAAAGATTCAGAGAACTTTTTGAGGGCTCGAATGATATTTTCAAAAACTGTACCAAAACGAAATATTTTGCGGGAAGGTTTTTGGGCTTGATGGGTTTGTTTTTATGCTAAAGGGGCTCAAAATCATTTTTAAACCTTTTAAAATATTACTAAGAGCCCATTAGTGGGTGGTTTATTCAGCAGCCTCCCCACCAGTTTCCATCAGCCACTCTCGGCCGTAGCCTTGTGCTTTCAAGAAAAATCATTCCCGCTCCTTCGGTGCCTCACCGACGTGAAATTGTTCGAGTTTTCAATAATAAAGCATCAAAGCACACTATGTATCTTCCGTGCTCATCATGCATGCTATAATCTTATGCTGATATGCTTGTCTTGATCGATGGTTGCACAGTTATGCATGTCAATACATTATTCATTCTATTGTCTTGAAACCTTCATGTCACGCATTCAACTCATGTTTTTTATGATTTTTTGCAAGGGGCTGCTGAGTTTTGTCGCTGAGGGTCTGTAAACGTCATGGAGGAAGGGATTTCTAGGCTAAAGTCGAAGCCTTGTCGAGTAGGGAGGGAGACGAGCGAGTTCCTTGAGGTTCGGTTTGTTTGTGAGGAGATCGATGGCTAGGCATGAACCGATGGTGCAAGGGCGACTCCAGACCATGGACCAGATTTTGTTGTGTCTGAACCATGGTCTGGAAAGGCATGAACATGGCTTAGATTAGGTTAGAGGCCACTTCAGCGATGGGCACTCCTGTTGGCTCAAGTGTGTTTCGAGTGGAGCGAGGAGATGTGAAACGTCTACTTATTTAAAAATGCAGATTTTTTTTTTTATAAAGCTCACATTTTAAAAACAAGCATTCAAACATTTTGCATGCAAAGAGTCCTACTTAAAATATCATTTAAAATTAATCATAGTATTTGCTAATAAAAATATAACGAAACAAGTAAAAATCCTAACATCCAAAAAGTGAAATAAATTAGCGTACAAAAATACTCAAATCCCCTCAATCTCCTAAAATCATAAATGTGTGGAAACGTGTGATCTTTGGGTTGTGTCGCCCCACCAAGCCTGCCGGCTCAGAGTTCGACACCTGCAGTCCCCCCGATATCATGCTCACTGCATCTAAGGACTCAACACACATGTACTAGAAATAGTAAGTATATATACATAGCGCACATTAGTGAAAATATCCTGTAGTCAACATACCTTTCGTGTCGTATGAATTTCTTGACATGTCAAAACAACTCATCATTAATCATCATTCATCGTTCATCATTCATCATTTTCTTTAGTGAATTAAGTTCATTAGTGATGACTATCGTACATCAATCATCATTTACGATTGATCCATCATACATAGATCCGCAGTACGCGCCGGCTGTCAGACATCAGTGATAGTGTTACCCATCCACTATGCTTAGGCATCATCATCATCATCATTTACATATACGTCTTAAGCATTTAGATATACTTCGATAGTCACAACTAATTCCTATCATTCAAAACATCATCACTTTCATCACTTATCAAAATTATACGCATGCGTAAATTTTCTTAAATTCAAGCAAGCAGCATATATTTCAGAAATTCATAAAAATCGTGATCATGATGCATAAACATTTAAAAATATTATAAAATGTGCTCAGGGCGCTGCCAGGACTAAAATATCACCCTGGGTGCAAAATGGCCCTTTTGCCCCTGGAAACCCAAAATGACCGTTTTACTCCTCGACCTCTAAATTTTTACCCGAGCTTACCAAACTCCTTAAAACATCCAAAACATATGTAAAAGTATTTCTTAGATGAAAACTCAAGTTCGTTACAAAACTTAATTGACTCGTTTTAAAACTTGGACCGGGGTCCCCGTTTTAACCCGAATTGACCCGAAACTTAACCGTAATTTCCCCAAAACCTTACCATACCTAAACCACACACTACCAGACCCTAATCTATCAAAACCAGACCACTTTGACCATTGAACAGCCCCTGAAAATCTGCTGTAGTTTTCGGCAACTTCCCACTCGAACCCTAGGTGTGACTATTCCCATGCTTTAAATCCTAGCCTACAACCGGCGGGACCAGCCAATTACCAGCAACTCCTAGACAACACTATGACCCCTCTGGACCTGCTGAACCCACGGCCCCAGCCCCAGCCCCACCGTGAAGCGGCCATGCATGCAAGTCACCAACTAAGCACAAATTCGGCCCCTTTCATCTACTCGACTCCACGTGTAATGCCCGAGACTTAATTACTGTAATCAGACGTTGATTAATTGACATGATTGAGGTTATACGAACTTGAATGAAGAAGCCGGGCATCGTTACATTATAAGCCAAGATGTTGAACCGAACATCTCAAGATGTTGGGCCGAACATCTCAAACGGCCGGCGCACATGCGCGAAGAAACACGCGCATATGCGCGAGTGGTCCAGAAGCCCTCACGCATATGCGCGAGATAAGTCGCGCATATGCGCGACACCTCCAGAATCTTTGGCGCATATGCGCTAGACCTCAGAATCTTGGCGCATATGCGCGAGACGTGTTATGTGAAAGAGTGCGCCACTTGCCTTGCATGCACGAGATATATATGTATATATATATGCACAATCGTCTTCTTCAGCAAAAAAGAGGAAAGAAAGAAAGGTTCCGAGGAAATATTTCAGTTCCGATTTAGAAATTGATTTATGAGAAATCTGTCCGTCCGATTTTAAATCCGACTTCAGTACGGTGTTTCTATCAACGTAGGCTACAACTGGACGTAAGTTTTGTTACGTTTAGACATGATATGAATTTATGATGTCGTCAGAATTGAATACGGATCAGATATGATGTTTCTGCTACAGTAGGCATTGTATAATTGAAGTCAGATTAAAGAATAGACTGTTTATGCAATTGTTATGATTTTCAGAGTTGAATTAATTGAGATTTGATATCAGAGTGTGTTATTACTGATTTTAAGTGTACCGATATTAAGATTATGAATTGTACTGATACTGATTATGAATTCTGATAGTACATCTGTGATGTTGAGATTGACCGGGTTATCGAGATTGTATCGTTATGCCGTCGAAACATCAGTTGGTTTAGATTGATCAGATTCAGTAATGATTTCGATTGTATCGTGATATCGTGGAGAGGAATTAGATTGTACATGGTTCCGATATGGATCAGATTATGTATTGATTTGAGTATTGATCAGAACAGGTCTTAAATTGGATTATATACTGACATGGTATTTATGTGATTGTCATTGCCATACTGGGTATGGACAGATTGGATTACAAGACTTCGTCTTCGTCAGAGCAAGAAGATAAAGGTATAAATAAATGTTGCTTCGGGATTGCATAACTCGAGTTAGGTTTGACTTGAGTTTTCCTAAATCACATACTTTATTTCATTGCATTGACATTTGCAAATTATCAGATTGATATGTTTAGCTTATTGAATTATAGCAGAGCAAGAGTTTGAGTCTAGGACAGATCAGCCTAGCTAGGGCAGAACCACCGAGTCTTTGTCAGAACCGCTAAGACTCTAGACTTACGGTGTATCGATGAGCTTAGATGTAGAACGACTTCTATTGTAGACATTCGATACAGCATGCCGAAGTCTAAATTAGATCGGGATCCCTAGGTTAGAAATAAGTTATGATAAGATAACAAGTCATTGACTTAAATACAGATTCATATTGATTCATGTAATCAGATTGGATACATGTCTTAATAATTGTTTATGCTTTTATATATGTTTATATTAAATGCATATGTATACATTGTTTATACTGGGATATGTATATCTCACCGGAGTTATCCGGCTGTTGTCTTGTTTTGTATGTGTGCATGACAACAGGTGGGACAAGATTGGGGTCAAGAAGATGATGAGAGAAGACGAGTTTAGAGTGGTGATTCCGGACTTATTGTAGATTTGGTTTAATACTTGAAAATTAGTAATTGAACCTTAGACTAGTTTGAATAATTGTTGTACGTTATTGTACTTATATACTGAGATGTATATTAGTTACATTCCACTACATTCCGCAGTTATATTTTAAAAAGAAAAATTTTTAGACCCTATTATTTTAATTGATAATTAAATCCCAAAGATGATTAAGAAGATGATTAGCGTCCGTGTCCCCACAACAGGTGGTATCAGAGCGATAGATCCTTTAGACTGAGATAGAAGAGAATGAGCGGGGTAGATTGAGTTTTCTTTCCTTGCATGTGATTGCTAGCATGAGATTTATTCTAATGTTGACTTACATTGTGTGTGCTAGCATGACATTATGCTTTACTGCTTTAAAATACATATTACCTGATTTTCGGATTTGAATTGGTATTATGTATTATTGAGTATGAATCAGATCTGATTCATGATCAGCAGTAAGATGATCCGAGAAAAAATGGAACAAGTTTATAGTATTGGGTTACTAATGTTTTGGTAATCAGATATACCTCCTAGTAGAATTCCAGAACGGGGCGGTACTTCGGTTGAACAGATAGATATATCAGAAACTCCGATGGAAATACAGTTGAAGAAGTTTCAGTCATTTCAACCGCCGATTTTGAGGGGTACTGAGATGTCTGAAGAGTGTCAGAACTGGTTATATGATATAGAACTATTGTTTGATTTACTGGATTATTCAGATGAACAGAGAATTAAACTGGTATTCCACCAGTTACGAGAGGCTGCCAGAAGTTGGTGGATTACAATCAAAGGAGTATTAGAACAATGTGGTACTGTGATCACGTGGGAAGTCTTCAAAGCTGAATTCTATCAAAGATTTTTCTCAGTTTTGTACCGGAAGGACAAAAGAGCAGAACTTGAGAATTTGAGACAAGGCCAACTGAATATTGAAGAATATGTTGCTAAATTCTCTACTTTACTGCTTTTTGTTCCTCAGATAGCTGGGAATGATGAAGCTGTAGCTGAGCAGTTCATCAAAGGATTGAATTCAGAAATAGTTGCATTGATAAATATGCAGCGACCTTACCATTTTGCCGATACTTTGAGTAGGGCAAAGAGAGCTGAGGTGAGTCTGATTCGACAACGAGAAAGGTTAGATGTTATTCAATTCCCGACACAGCAACTCCCTCTCAGACTTGATAAAGGCAGTACGAGTGGAAAGCAAGATTTGCTGAAAGCTCGAAAGAAACAGTTTATGAAGTTAGGGAGCGGACTGAGTGGTTCATCTAGCTCCAGTGGTTCTAGCCCGAGTTATACTGGAGTGTATTTCAGAACTTGCGGAGGAAGACATCCCACAGAGCAATGTCAGTGAGTGACTGGTAGTTGTCATATCTGTAGACAGCCGGGACACTTTGCTAGAGTTTGTCCACAGAGAGGTTCGAAGATTTCAGGGAGCAGAATTATCTGGTGGCAGTGACCGAAGAACAGCCCCAGGAGGCACTTGATGATATAGTGGCATGTACTGTTACTCTATGATTATGTTGCATATGTATTGATATATACTAATGCATTCATTATCAGTATTTTTGAATGAATTGCATTGATATATGTTGTATCGGTTGAGTCTGTTTGTACTGTAGTATTGATTTCCTTACTTTTTGGGAAAGAAAGATTGAGATCAGAGATTGCTATGAGATATTGTATACTACAGTAAGATGAGAATGAGATCGAGTTAGATTATGAGTTACTTGTGTTTCTGACTTGACCGCATTATTGTTATTAATATGCTGAACAAGTACAGAACTATTGTAAATTCCTTCCAGAAAAATATAAGATTCAGACCAGATAGGGCTGATGAGTAGAAATTCCACGGTAAGGATTCTAGATCTAGAATTCCTTTGATATCTGTATTGTCTATGACTCGATTGATACAGAAAGGAGCATATGGTATCCTTATGTATTCAGTAGATATACTGAAATCGAGCCTAGCATTGGCAGATTTGCCAGTGATATACGAGTTGGCTGATGTTTGCCCAGATAAGATTTCAGATTTGCTTTGTATCAGAAAGATAAATTTCTGAATTGAATCGATACCAAGTATTGTTTGTTGTTTTAAAACTCAGTACCGAATGATATCGAATGTGCAGAATGATACAGAATGAATTGAAAGATCAGTAGAAGAGTACCGATCAAGAGTTACATCTGATTTAGTGTTTCTCTTTGGAATATTTCAGTATTTTCAGAGATATTTTGTTGATTTCATACTTGTTGTATCCTATGATATCTTGATATACTTACAGCATCTGATTAACTGAATTGAATATCTGAAGATTGTATTGAATATTCTGAGAACTGTGATTATTGTATACAGAAATTATTCAGATATGAATCCTGCTTGAAACACATTGTATTCAGAAAATGCGATATCTGAAGTTAGTATACAGATTGATTTTGACACAGTTGAGATCATTATCAGTGACTGAGAAAGATACCGATACCAGAAATACCAGAAATATCAGAAATATCAGAAATGTCACAAATGTCAAAATGTCAGAAATTTATTTTTGTCTGAGTTGGCAGATTTTCTTATACGATTGCTGTTTTGTATCTGCTTGAGTATTGTTATTGTTCTAAAACAGTATTTGAGACAGCTTGTATTGTTTGGGGGCATATTATATCTGCAGATGAGATATAGCAGTTAATCAGAACGACATGAAGACGTGTTTGATTAGTCAGAATTGACAATATTGCCAGAAATTTCCGTTTTATGAGTTTAATGAACTCACTAGATCAGTATAGATTATTGCTATTGTGAATCTGATTTAGTAGTACCGTTATTCTGAGCCAGTGTTTGATACAGATTATTCAAACCGAATCAGAGCTGAATTCAAGAATTACGGCAGTTCAGAGATTTAACCAGAATGTTCAGAACTTAATTTCGATAATCAGAACGGAGCATCGATTAGAGTGACAGATATGTGATTTTTACTGTATGAGAATGATTATCTTGTGATGTCAAATGTTTCAGAATTACAACAGAATTTGATATCGATAGTCAGAACCGAATACCAGGTAGGTATTTTTTTTAATTTATATTATTAATTGATTTGTTTATACCAAATAGTTCGAATCCGAAATGACAGATAGTGTCAGAAACACACAGTAGTAGATTCAGTTTTCATTTTGGTGACTGAGAATGTATAACATTTGAATAGACAGATTTGATATAGACAGGTTAAATCAGTTATGATAGAATTTGTACTGAAATGTTGGCAAGAATTGTATTGAAATATCTGAATTGCCAATAAATGAAGACAGAAAGATAGAAATCAGAAGATTTATTACAGAATTTGTATATTTCTGACTAGACATGGGGATTATATTTCGATGAATTTCGTAATGAGACCACTGCAATACTTTCCAGATTGTGATATGATATGATTGTGATTGACAGATTGTTCAATCTATATATAATAGTTTGTACCAGATAACATACAAACATGACCAAATGACACAGATCGACGTCAGAGAAGTGGTCAGAGTAACCAGAATGCCGAAGTAGAGTATATCAAATTGTGATTTTGCTTGATTTTGTACTTGTGGCAGAATATACCACGAACTCTTTTCTATACTATCAAGATCTGGGAAGTTATTTATAGAGCCGTAGTGCTGGATGTTAGCACTAGTGAAAACGAGGCATTGTCACCTTGTGCATCCGGGTACAATGAGAAACATCAGATGAGTATTGGGATAGCTACAGACGACACATGGTACAATGAGAACTGCAGATTTCCCGTGTATAAGGATAATGTTTCAAAGATATCTGAAATACGATCTGATACGGTCAGAGATATGACAAATAAAATGTAGCTAATTCAGAATAGAATGAAGATAGCTCAGACCAGATAGACTTTATATGCCAACGTCGGATGATGACGATTGGTATTTGGGGCCAAAGATAGAATATATCCTTGAATGAGATAAACAGATTTAATAACAGCTGATGGTAGTTATTTATTATGAGCTGTGGTTTGGTATATACGGAGGTTGTATAACCAATATCTAAGATTTATTCTATTAGAATTATTTTGAATAGTATTATGAGATTTTAATTTTTGAATTATTATTCCAGATTGGAATCAGAATCAGTAGAAGTAAGAGGATTCAGAATGAAGATTATTCCACTGTTGAAAGTTCAGTAGAGTTGTCCTGATATGAGATTAAAATTTCAGAATTGATTCATCGAGATGAGTTTCTGATTTAAACTCTGTTATCCATCTCTTATGATATATCTGAATTGATTGTTTGCGAGTTCGAGGACGAACTCAGATCTAAGAGGGGGAGAAATGTAATGCCCGAGACTTAATTACTGTAATCAGACGTTGATTAATTGACATGATTGAGGTTATACGAACTTGAATGAAGAAGCCGGGCATCGTTACATTATAAGCCAAGATGTTGAACCGAACATCTCAAGATGTTGGGCCGAACATCTCAAACGGCCGGCGCACATGCGCGAAGAAACGCACGCATATGCGCGAGATAAGGCGCGCATATGCGCGACACCTCCAGAATCTTTGGCGCATATGCGCGAGATGAAGCGCGCATATGCGCGAGACGTGTTATGTGAAAGAGTGCGCCACTTGAATTGCATGCACGAGATATATATGTATATATATACACAATCAACTTCTTCAGCAAAAAGGAGGAAAGAAAGAAAGGTTCCGAGGAAATATTTCAGTTCCGATTTAGAAATTGATTTACGAGAAATCCGTCCGTCCGATTTTAAATCCGACTTCAGTACGGTGTTTCTATCAACGTAGGCTACAACTGGACGTAAGTTTTGTTACGTTTAGACATGATTTGAATTTATGATGTTGTCCGAATTGAATACGAATCAGATATGATGTTTCTGCTACAGTAGGCATTATATAATTGAAGTCAGATTAAAGAATAGACTGTTTATATAATTGTTATGATTTTCAGAGTTGAATTAATTGAGATTTGATATCAGAGTGTGTTATTACTGATTTTAAGTGTACCTATATTAAGATTATGAATTGTACTGATATTGATTATGAATTCTGATATTATATCTGTGATGTTGAGATTGACGGGGTTATCGAGACTGTATCGTTATGCTGTCGAAACATCAGTTGGTTTAGATTGATCAAATTCAGTAATGATTTCGATTGTATCGTGATATCGTGGATAGGAATTAGACTGTACATGGTTCCGATATGGATCAGATTATGTATTGATTTGAGTATTGATCAGAACAGGTCTTAAATTGGATTATATACTGATATGGTATTTATGTGATTGTCATTTCCAGACTGGGTATGGACAGGTTGGAATAAAAGACTTCGTCTTCGTCAGAGCGAGAAGATAAAGGTCTAAATAAATGTTGATTCGGGATTGCACAACTCGAGTTAGGTTTGACTTGAGTTTCCCTAAATCACATTCTTTATTTCATTGCATTGACATTTGAAAATTATCAGATTGATATGTTTAGCTTATTGAATTATAGCAGAGCAAGAGTTTGAGTCTAGGACAGATCAGCCTAGCTAGGGCAGAACCGTCGAGTCTTTGTCAGAATCGCTAAGACTCTATACTTACGGTGTATCGATGAGCTTAGATATAGAACGACTTCTATTGTAGACATTCGATACAGCATGCCGAAGTCTAAATTAGATCGGGATCCCTAGGTTAGAAATAAGTTAAGATAAGATAACAAGTCATTGACTTAAATACAGATTCGTATTGATTCATGTAATCAGATTGGATACATGTCTTAATAATTGTTTATGCTTTTATATATGTTTATTAAATGCATATGTATACATTGTTTATACTGGGATATGTATATCTCACCGGAGTTATCCGGCTGTTGTCTTGTTTTGTATGTGTGCATGACAACAGGTGGGACAAGATTGAGGTCAAGAAGATGTTGAGAGAAGATAAGTTTAGAGTGGTGATTCCGGACTTATTGTAGATTTGGTTTAATACTTGAAAATTAGTAATTGAACCTTAAACTAGTTTGAATAATTGTTGTACATTATTGTACTCATATACTGAGATGTATATTAGTTACATTCCACTACATTCCGCAGTTATATTTTAAAAAGAAAAATTTTTAGACCCTATTATTTTAATTGATAATTAAATCCCAAAGATGATTAAGAAGATGATTAGCGTCCGGGTCCCCACACCACGCGACTCTAAGGACGAGATCAGTAGGTTGTGGACCTTCCCTAGACTCGGATGGACCCTACTGGATAGTGTCTCAGCATGGTTCAGCCCTTGCCCGGTTGAACCCGCTTTCACCCTACACCAAAACCACCTGAAACCCTTAGCTAGCCACAAGACGCCCTCGGCCATTGCCAAGAACCGAGCACACCCTAGGCACCAATCACCATGTCACCTTAAATGCTACATGAC